>NC_133658.1:635629551-635929551 GCF_037893015.1 Macrotis lagotis
AAAAAGTAGGTTTTTGGCTGAAAGGAAGGACCAAAACATTAAAAATATGTGTTCAAACAGACAAAACCACCTCTAACACTTTCTGGTCATTGCAGTCATATCCTTTTTTATTATGTGCTAAAGAGTAAATCTAAATATTACCATGTTAATGTAAGGTTCACAGAATTTTGTAGTAGTAACTACATTCATATTTCCATTTTATATATACATATATTTATATTATACATATAATTATATATATGTACACTTGTATGTGTATATGTGTGCATATATACTTACATGCATATATGCATAAACACATGTGCCACACATGCAGACAGACACACACATATGCACACTGAATTTGTTAACTTTCCCTTTAAACTACTCCTCTCAGTTTTAATTGTAGTTTTCCCAATTTCCTCCATGTCACCCAGACTTGAAAACTCCACTTTACCTTTGGCTCTCCCCTTTAACCTTCATTCCTCATATTCAATTCATTGGTAAATTCTCTTCACTCTTCCTCTTCAGCCCTTCTCATCTCTTTCTGTTTCTATTAACTTGCCTTATACAACCCCATTTTAGATCTTCATAACCTCTCTTCTGGTTGTTTGTATTAGCTTCCTTACTGTTCTCTTGTCCTCTATTCTTTTTCCCACTCTGATCCATCCTTTAAAGTTCTATCAAAATAATATTTCAAGTAAATGGATGAAATAATGCTCTTTGCCTGCTCCAACAACTCTGGCAGTTCCCTATTTACTATTGGATAATATAAAAATTCCCTAAATTTACTGGAATTTAAAGCTTTCTACAACTGGTTCCAGCCCATCTTTCCAGCTTTTCTTCATATCATTCCATTTCATGCACTCTATGTTGTAGATTCCTATCTACTATTGCTATTGGAGAAATTTTTATATTAACCAGCTTTACTAGCTATTGAAATGAACTATTAGTTATTAACTATTTTTCTACTTTAGCCTATAGTTATGAATTCTATAAAATCATGTTCCAGCTCAGATGCCATCTCAAACATGAAGCTTCTTCTGACTCCTCAGGATGGACCTCATTTCTTCTTCCTCATATTACCTAAAAGACTTCATTTAGATTTCCCTGTATTTTTCACATATGAATCTTTGTTTATGTTTCTTACCTTCCTAATCTGATTACATGATTGTTCCTCAAGGTTTGGTATTGACACTGTCTATCTGATATCCTTGTATATAAGCATCAAAGGAATGTTTACTGAATTGAAATGAAAATCTTGTTAAAATTAAAATTTAAAATATTTTTTTGTCAATTTGAATTCTCTAAACCCTTTCATGGATATGAGGAAATATAAATGCATTATGTAATCACAGGGAAAAAGTGCATATATCAGGAATGTGAGATATATGCTTCTTACATTTGCAGTGTATATATAGGATAGTCTCTAGCACACTGCACTTTAACCAATTCATTCACCATTTAAAAACAATTAAAAAATTCATTAAGCCTGATTTTGCCCTTGGATACACACAACAAAACTCCCATTGAAGTCCATGGAAATTGCACATGCATATCTAGGGGCAGAATTTGGCCTGCTGTGTTTAATTCACTCTGATCATTCCTATTAATTCAATATTAATATTTCCGTTCATTTATTCAATTAGTTCTGCAGTATTCAAAATTCATTGTATGTAATTCATTGTGATCAGTCAATCATTACACTCTCAGTCCACTTTCTACAATCAATATTGAAAGTTAGGCGAAGGCAAATTGCACTTAAAACCAACAAAAATACAAGTGACTTCTTGGAACTTTCCTCTGCTGAGTGACTCATCTCAAAGTCCCAAAGAAACCTTAGGGAAGAGTTTGGTCTGTTGATCAAATACCACTTTGTAAGGTACCCAAGGACAATTATCTAAAAACCTCAATATGTGAATGATTAATTATATGAAATATTCCCTTTTAATTTGGAGATTCTGTTGAACATAGCATAGAACAAGAGATAGATCCAATTTGGATCATTTTTTGTCATTCTTTAGAGGTCTCTTCTCGCCTCAGGAAGTATAGGCCTATTTCTATCCATAAATTTGATACTACTAATAAAAACATAAAGAAATGGATAGATAGAGTAAGACTTAAACATATACTCATCTCTGTTCACATGAAATTATCCTATTGCAAGGAGAACCTCACAATTTCTGTGTTTATTTTTTTCTGAACTTCTTCAAAGTATATTTATTAATATATCTTCTAAAAAGGCACACATACTAATTATATGTTTATTTAAAGGATGTCATAAGAGATAACTTTAACATTCATTGAACTTGAAAAAAAAATATGTCATTATGTCATATTCACTATTGAATCATCACTGTGTGTAGTGTGCTTACCATCTGTGGCCCAAACTGGGTACAGGAAAGAACAATTGGCAGCCGTCTCCCACTACTCTCTATTTCCGTCTTCCACAGCATGAAGCAATGTGGAGATCAAGCAATTATCTGGTTCATTTAATTAATGTAGACCAACTGGATGATTCATACAAAGAAAAATCCACATTGGGCAGGGAATGATCCAGGATGATCATAGAAACATTTATTCTACATTGTTCTAGCCAACCAGATAATTGTGAAATCTCCACTTGGCTTTGCACAGACCCCAACTCTGTGCACTTATGTGCCTGAAGCACCTACTGTGGCAAAGCAGAACATAATCAAAATGCCTCCCCACAATTATTTCCTTGATTTATTTAGAGTTACTAAAAACAAATGTCCTGTGAGATGATCCGGCTTATTAGAAGACCCCTCAAAAAATTATATTTTGATGCCATTAATTTGACTATTTAAAAATATGACTGCAGACTATCTTGTTCACTTAACTTTGGCGGTATATCCAGTTTTTTCCTCTTTAATTTGAAAATGATTTAAAACACTATAACATCCTGCCCAAACACTCTGTTAATAATATATCATGTTCTTAAACCTAATATCTTAAAGGTATGCTAATGATTTCACAAAAAAGCAAGTTTGCAACCTTCAGTGGGTAATATCTTGCAAGGACAGGCAAACAATTGAAAAAACAAACAACTAATGTGTATACAAATATCACTTGAGGGATTAGGGAATATCATCTATGTTGTACAAGAAAATTTGTTCCTGAGTAGAATGGTTTAAAGAATTCCAGGTGGTCTGTGTGGGTCACTGATGATAGCATTTCATCACTGAGCAATCCTTGTACATTCGCACGTGTAACTTTCTTCAGACCAGTGCTCCCTAGAAGTAAGAACAGCTTGGGCATATAGACTCATTAAAGATGTGTCTACACACAAAATGAAATGGAAAGTTAAGGCAATGATCTGTATCCAACCCTTCCTGTCTTTTTCTTTTTCAGGAATATTAAGATAATTCAAACAAATGTTATTTAGGGAGGTGGGAGAAAGTGAAGGTGGTTTAAATTACATGGATCATTTCTTCAGGTAGGCAATACTAATTATTTAGTGGAAAAAAATGTCCAACTCGGGGCCATAAGACCTGAATTCTAGTCTTGGTTCTGAAATTTGTGCTTACTAATTTGAATTGGAGTCATTTTCTTTTTCTGACTTTATTTTTTCTCATTTTTGAAAAGGTTTAGACTCATTTGGAATGAGAGACCTCTGTAGAGGAATGGTTAAAGAACTTTCCTAGGATTATTTTTTAAAATTTATTAATTGGTTTATTTATTTATTTATTTATTCATTCATTCATTTATTTATTTATTTATTTATTTATTTATGTTTTCGTCCATATGCACATCTACATTTTAAAGTTACAAAATTTCTTTCCACCCTCCCTTCCCATTCCTTCCCCTCAGCAGTGAACCATCAGATTAGCATTTTTGATAAACGTATTTACAGATTAGTCATTTTTAATAATGAGGAATTAGGATTAAGGGAAAAAGATACATAAGCAATAATTTTTATAAAGTGTTCATCAGATTCTGAAAGTTTGTTTCTTCTTTTTTGGTTTGTTTTTGTTTTTCATCCTCTAGATGGAGGGGCCGTTCTAATAAAGTTGTCCTAGCTCTCTGAACTGTTGAGATGAGCTGCTTCCTTCAAGTACAATATTCTCACAATGTTGTTAATGTGTACATTGTTCTCTTGGTTCTGCTCCCTTTGCTCAGCATCAGTTCCTGTAATTTATTCCATACTAGAGTCTGACCATTTATGGTTTCTTATAGAATAATAATATTCCATAGTATTCATGTACCATAACTTCTTTAGCCATCCCTGATGGGCATCCCCTCAAATTCCAATTCTTTATCATTACAAAAGAGCTGCTATGAATATTTTAGCACATGTAGGACTTACTAATTTTTATGATTTCTTCTGAATATAGATCTAGAATTGGAATTTCTGGGTCAAAAGTTATGAACAGTTTTATTGTTCTTTGGGCATAGTTCCATATTTCCACCAGCAATGCATCAGTGTCCCAGTCCTCCCATAAAGTCTCCAACACTGATCATTTTCTCTTTTCTCATCTTGGCCAATTTGATAGGTGGGAAGTGATACCTCATAGTTGTTTTAATTTGCATTTCTCCGATCAATAATGAGGGAAAGAGAACCTTTGTATAAATAAAGATAATAAAGCATATGGCAAAGATTGCAAAAAGTTAGAAGATCTGTTGAGAGGATTTTTGTTTTTGTTCATTTAACAACCAATTAAAGACAAAAAAAATAATCCTAGATTTTAAGAAACTCAACTTCCACTGGCAGCATGCAAAATTTATTGAAAGTAATTTTAAGAGGGAACAGTAACACACACACACACACACACACACACACACAAACACACACACACTTGCAACTGTAGTGGATAAAGTTGATTTTTGGATTCAGAAAGATCAGGGCTCAAATTTACCTTTGTACACATATAGGTTACATGAGCCTTGGAATGTCACATAACTCCAAGTATGTTAAACATTCTCTAACACAAAAGAGACCAAATAAGTGTTCTAACTGCAAGACCATCTTAACTGTAGGATTTTGTAGAAAAGGTTTATTTATGACTAATTTATTTATCTTTGTATTGAATGTGGTACTTGCTAACTTCAGTTTTTAATTATTTTACTTCATGTCAAAGAATTACACAAGGAATTAAAGTCCATTCAGTGTCATGTTAGAGATCTGAGAGATCTCTTCCCCCCTTTCCCTAAAAATATAGGTAGCATAAAAATATATCTGTGTATGTGTGTGTATGTGAATTCAGAGCAATGACAATATAATATTAAGTGTGGTACAAGGCTGCATATTCATATCCTTCAAATGTAGTTTATAGTCTTATTCATAAAATTTTATATGTGAAAATAACCATGAAACTCATCTACTTGAACTTTCTCACTTTATAAATGAGAAAATAGATACATAGGCCAAATAAATTCTACATGTTAAGCAGATGTAGAAGAAGACTTGAATCCTAGTTGACTTGGACATCTATTATAATTAAGAAATTGTTCTAAGTTCCTCATTTTCTTGAAGAATTGGAGGGAATTCAATTTTTGAGTCAACATTTTTTGTGGAAGCCTTTAGCCATTCATACAAAGAAGCTGGAACTCAAATCTTCTAGAATCACTTTTAGATCATTCCAAAACTCCCACATGCTTTCTTTAATGAGACAGTGAAAATGTATGAGACAACTGTGAAATATTTTGAAAAAATTTCAGTATCACTGAGGCAAATGTTTTATTCTCTTTGTTTAGTGGCCAGCTGTAGCTAACACAAATATATCATTTCTAATTGCAAGACCATCTTAACTGTGGGATTTTGTGGAAAAGGTTTATTTATGACTAATTTCTTTATCTTTGTATTGAACATAGTACTTGCTAACTTTAGTTTGTAATTATTTTGCTTCATGTCAAAGAATTACACAAGAAATTAAAGTCCATTCAGTGTCATGTAAGATTCATAGCTTATAGTGCATATCATATAAACTGTGCTCACTATTCTTTTTTCCCCAGATCTCCTCCCACCTCCTTCAAATGCAACATTCCCAAATCATGCCCATTTCAGTTCTGCTGGTATTAGCATTGTGTAAACTTATTTCCATTTTGGTCTTTTCCTAGATGTGGACAATATATAAATGTCAGTAAAAGAAGTCCTATCCTGCTCATCAGTTTGACTTATAATCCACGGCAATCTCTGTTCCTTTGGCACAGCAGAGGGGCATTTTATAGTTAGATTGTTTAAGTTGACTTCATAAAGCTTTGCAGAATTAAAACAACATGGATAGTACCAAGATGCCTTCACTTCCTGCTCCTTAATGTTAAATCCTATAGCACTGTGAATCTTATAAATGATTGAGTTATTTTTAAACCACTGGATGTCTTCCAGTCACTCTATTTCACACTGGATTAATTATGTAAGAAAACTGACTTGTTCATCACCAATGTTACAACTTTTAAAAACAACATGCTGTTTAAATTCAGGTTTGGCAACTCTTTCCTGAATCCCCTCAAATTTATGGCACCACACCCACAGCATAATAAAATCTTTAGTGGTCTTTTGTCTTTTAGCTTGCCTTCTATTTTTTCTCAAGGGTGTTTTATGCTGGAAGATGCATACAAAAGTTGTCCAGATGTTATTTGTATCAGAGCAGGGATTTCAGTCCAGCTATCTGTGGTTGCAAATGTTTATTTTAATGGGTTATTGTGCAATCCTTGCCGTGTAGACCGTAGTGGCCTTATATGCATGTTCTCAACAATGCCAGTACATTGTTTTTAAATATATTCTTTTAGTCCAATAGAACTATTACTAGTCACTAGGGGAGCAAAAAATGTAACACCTGTAGTAACACAGAAAATATTTTTACCAATGTCCCCATGTTGACTTTGTGCAAAATGCTGAATTATGAAACTGTAACCAATCCGCTTTAGGTAAGAGTTGGAAGGTGTGGTCCAAGCCCTAGCAACAGTCACGATCCTCCGGGACAAAGTTACACTGTTGAAGTAAACATACCATGGGTGTTGAAAAAAAAGTCCAGCTGCTACACCACGTATTTTGATGGGATAAAACAAAAGGGCTTAACTAAGTCACCAAAGTGTGTCCTGGAAGTTTATTTTAGCTATTGTAACAAACATGGGATTGGGTTTATTGTGCATTTTTGGAATTCTAATAAAATCTTAACTGATGTTTCCTTGATACAAAAGTAAATTGTTTACCCTGTAACTAAAAACACTAACATACACTGTATACCAATTAGGAATGGGTGCATCTTTTCAATAAAAATAAATTTTGAAAGTCAATTTTGTCATGTCCAACATGAATATAACCTTTCAAGAAATGCTATATTGTAGATCCACCAGGCTTTTCAGCTAATTCTTGATCAAAAATAATCAGTATATTTAATATATGTGGTTCTTCATTTTAAATAAAATATTTTAAATTAAATAAAAAATAAATATTAAATCTGATCTCTTAAAAGATGTCAATCCCTTGAAAGGAAAATACCAAGATTATTTACCTGTATGAATTACTTCCTCAAATGGAAATATATATCATTAGAATATATATGGATTAAATTGAAGGAATTAGAATAAGTAATGAAGAAACAAAACTCTCACTATTTGCAGATGGTATGATGATATTCCTAGAGAATCCTAGAAAATCACCTAAAAACCTATTGGAAACAATTAGCAACTTTAGCAAAATCTCAAGATATAAAATAAACCCACAAAAATCCTCAGCATTTCTATTTATTATTAAGATACAGTAGAAAAAGATAGAAAGAGGAATCCCATTTAAAATAACTTCAGACAACATAAAATGCTTCAGAGTCTTTCTGCCAAGGCAATCTTAGAAACTTTATGAAAGTTCTAAAACACTTTTCACCTAAATAAAATCAGATCTAAATAACTAGGCAAAAAGTCAATTACTCATGGGTAGGCCGAGCTAATACAATAAAAATGACAGTTCTGTCTAAATTAAATTACTTACTTAGTGCCATACCAATCAAACTTCAAAAAATTACATGAGTGAGTTAGAAAAACATAGTAAACAAATTCATATGGAGGACAAAAGGCCAAGAATATCAAGGGAATTAATGAAAAAAATGTAAAAGAAGATGGCCTAGCCATACCAAATCTAAAATTATATTTTAAAGCATCAACCAACAAAACAATTTAACACTGGCTAAGAAATAAAATGGTGCATCAGTGGAATAGAATATATGCAAAAGAGACAACAATAAATGACTATAGTAATGTGCCGTTTGATAAACTCAAACTGCTGGGGAAAACTGGGAGAAACTAAGCATAGACCTATGCCTTGGTGTAGGTAAAACCTATGCCAAGATAAAGTCAAAATGAGTGCAGGATTTAAACATAAAAGACAATATTATAAACCAGTTAGGACAACAAGTGATAATTTATCTGTTAGAGCTAAGAAAAGGAGAGCAGTTTATAACCAAACAAGAGATAGAGACCATTATAAAAAAAAACTGGATAATTTTGATTACATTAATTAAAAAGTTTTTTGCACGAACAAAACCACTGTAACTAAGATTAAAATGTAATAGTTGGGAAACAGTTTCTACAACTAGTGTTTCTGACAAAGGACTCCTTTCTAAAATATATGGAGAACCAAGTCAAATTTATAAAAAAAACATCAAGTTATTCCCTAATTGATAAATTATCAAAGCTATGGAAAGGCAATTCTCAGACAAAGAAATCAAAGATGCTTATAGTCATATCAAAAATTGTTTTAAATCGTTATGGCTTAGAGAAATTATTGCTTTGAATTACAACCTCTTATCTCTCAGATTGGTCAATATGACTAGCAAGGCAAATGATCAATGCTGGAGGGGCAAACTAGGACACTAATGCATTATTGGTGGACTCTGCACACACTGAAATACCATCAAATACAAATGACTAAGAATAGATAGGTGTTGGAAAATAAAGGATATTTTCTTCCATTTGAGGATAATCTAGGCATTTGAAACCCAGAAAATAAATAGCATGTAATATTTCCTGAATGAATTCACATAAAATTATGATCATTCTATATAAAATTTCAAAAATGTATTCCTCATTCATACTGCATTTTTGCTTTTATGCTGAGAACTGTGACATTGGTCTGAATTATTATTTTAAAGAATTTTGAATGATATTCTTATTTGCTCTCTTGACTTAGTTTGGGATATTCTGTAATTATTAACAGCACATGGCAAGAATAGTAATGAAATGTACCCTTTTTGAGGAAATTTATTTGGCTATCCAGTAGAGGACTCTTGTTCTTTCTGCTACAATAGTTACTCAAAGACCTATTTCAGCAGTATACTGCCCCATTGCTATTTTAAAACTATTCTCATAAATAATCTCAAATTCAATTTTGTAACAAATCATCTCTACTTTTCTGATCTAATTAGAATTTAGTTTTGCATTTAGTTAACTATACTTTAAATCCAGGATTGGGCATCTTTATACTGTTTTGCAAGTTTACCTATGATACTACCCTACATTCCATAAATTTCTGGACTTTTATATGTAAAGATGAAGGAATCAAGGCTTAGATTCATTCCTTGACTCAGATTGATGTATATAATCTGTACTATAGGAGTGATTACAAAGAAATTATGACTGTACAGGAAATCTAGAGAAGTGACTGTTGAAAGAAATAATTCTAAAACACCAAGTACATTCACTAATAGAATAAGAAAGGAACAGAAAACCAAAGGGTTTGTAGTGAATAACCTGAAAACCTAGGAAAATCAGTAAAAAAAAAAGACAATAGGAAAAATTGGAAATGCAACTAAGAAAGACGTAATATGAAATTCAAAGTATAACTTGTAGAAAAATATAAAATGACATTTTCTTAGAATTTATTTTTAAAGAGAAAATGCAGTTTAAATATATCAAACACAGATAAAGTAAAAACAAAAGCATCTTTTCATTTAGATAAGAATGAGATGACAGTGATATGATTGGTTTTAAATTTTTACCCCTATCTCTCAAAATGTCATATATAATCAAAGTATTGGGGGCAGTGTTCTTTAAAGGGTTTAAAGAGTCAGATGTATTCAAATTACAAGTACCTCATTAAATAGTTTTTGTTCTTATGAAAATGATTATTCATTATATATATATATATATCTTATATACACTCACTTATTAAATAAGCATGATTATATATAAATATATATTCATATGCATATTTATGAAATCATGATAATCACACATATGTCTAGGCAATGCTACCAAAAACTTGAAAGGGGCTATTGTGATATGCTAAAATAATGAAACTATTATATAAGTGAAAAATTCAGTTAACCAAATTATTTTGTTTATGAAGAGTCAAACACTGACTTCATTTTTTTTTCATTAACATGCCAAATTGATTAAGGCATTTTGGGGGCCTGAGTGTGACAAGTTCATTATGGTGACATGGTCACAAACATTTGGACTAAAGTAGAAATAGAATGAAGTAATTTTATATTAAAATATATATTTGTTGATTAAATGAGACTATATCAGCATTGATCTTTCCCATTTTATTAGAGTAGACACAATTACCTATAATATACTAGCCACTTTTTGTCTTTTCCCTTATTGCTAGACTGCTCTTCTCTTCAACTTCAGAGCTCCTCTCCATTCTAGTTTGTAACTTCTAATCTGCTACTACCTAAAAGAGCAGAGTATTTAGGTTATTAATTAATAATGAATTAGATAATTAAATTTCATTAATTTCATTATTAAGTTATCAAATAATATTGCATTTAAAATCAATGTGCTCTAAATGACTGAGAATTCCATTTACAAATAAAATTTTTTTAAAGTTACTACATAAGCTTCCTTGGAGTTTTTGTGTATTTTCTGCTAATCTATAAACAGTTCTTTTTAGAGTTTGAAATGGCCAGAAGTCAAACCTTCAGATAATTGAGCTGTATAGCATGTACCTCTAGACATAATAAGTCATCCTGGGGTATTCACTGAAAAAGAAGATAATAAAATGTGCAAATGTGTAAGTAAGGGGGTTACTTTTGCAAAATATTATTTAAGTAACAAGGAATAAATTTAAATGCCAATACATAAATTGATAAATACAAATTCTTTAGTTCTATGTAAAGGTGATTATTTTTTGTTACTGAACTCTTGAGTCTATTATATGGTACAATACCAGCAAGTGTATTTTAAAATAGATTTTATCTCTGATATTTTCCCAAAAGGTCCAAGACGATTTTATTTCTCTTAATGTGGTGAGGGAGAAATGCTTCCCAAATGCATAGATAAAATGCTCTTATTTCTGACATGTCCCATGAGTATCCCAGTTGCATAATACTCAGGTCAGTCATGGTCCAGGGTACATATTCATGATATAAATAGACAGACTATTTCTATGATATAAAATACTAGAATATAGAGTGAAACAAAACAAAACGAAAGAGAAATAATCAATAAATTATCTGGATCTTTGTCTATATACCAAGCATTCATATCCATCCAGAAAACTTATTTTTACCCCCCACCCCATGTTATATTTATAGATATGCTTGCAGACTTGACTTTAAAGGAAAACACCATGAAAAACAAAAGCATTGTTTCTCTTTTCTCTGACAAGAAAAATTCATTATTTTGATAAAAATGAAATAAATAGAATGTCTACAGAATAAGTTACTATAGGAATTTAGTTTTCTGGCAAATTTTAGTTAAACAAAGAATTTCTATTTTTGTTAAGATTTTTAGAAATATATATATATATATATATGCTCAATATTATAAATAAAGTATTTTGAGTATTAGTTTTCATTGAGGACACAGAATCTTACAGGATCTCAGAATCATTACTCTAAATTTAGCTTTCACAACTCCACCCACAATTCATTTGTGAACCTATTTTTCCTCATACCCTCCAGCATGTCACTTCTGATAGGTGTAAAGTGGTATCTTATTTGCTTTAATTTTCATTTCTCTTATCAAAAGTTATTTAGAGTGTTTTATATGATTATTAATGTTTTATTTATTATCTAAAAAATACCTATTCATATTTTGATCATTTTAAACTAGAGATTTTTTCATTTTTTATAAATTGTACTTAGTTCTGATATATTGGTGAATTGAGGCCTTTATCAGAGAAATTCAATGTAAAATTTTTAATATCAGTACATGGATAATATTGCTTAACACAATATAATATTCCTCGTTATCTCTTTCAATTAGGTTTAATTTTGCTTTTGCTTTGTCTGAATCAGTCCCTTATTTTGAATCTCTAGGTATGTTTCTAGTTCAAGTGTATCTCTTATAAATAACCTAATGTTGTGCTCTGGCTTCTAATCCACTCTACTATCCACGTCTGTCTTCTGGGTGAACTCATTCCATTCACATTCATCATTTTGATAATTAGTTTTATATTTTTCTGTAAATCTGTAATCAGTTGTTTTTATCAAAGAATACTTATTTTTGATTTTTAAAATTAAATTTATTTTCTTTAAAAAATAAAAACAACCAAAAAATCCATGCTATTTTCTTTTCTTTATCCTTCTGTCTCTTTACCCTGTCCCCTAATTAAAAATCTGTTTTGTTTGTGACTATCTTCCTTATTCTGCTCTCCCTTATATCATCTAACTCCCATATCTATTTCCCCTTCCTCCTATTTCCATATTGGTTAAGATGGATTTCCATACTTTATTGAATGTGTTTGTGTATGTGGGAGGGCGGCCAGTGTGAGTATTTGTGTGTGTATGTGTGTCTGTGTGTCCTCTCACTGAACAAATTCCAAAGAGGTTCAGGCATTGCCTACCATCTCTTCCCCCTTTCACTTCTACACTATAAAAACTTCTTTGTGTGCCTCTTTTACATGAAAGGAATTTCTAAATTCCATCTCTTCCTTTTCCCAGTGTTTTCTAATTCCTTATTTTTTTTTTTGGATCATTCCAACAAAATCTATGTACACTCAGGACTTCTCTCTAGACTCCTTCTAACTGCTTTAATAATGGTAAAGTTCTTAGGAGCTACAAGTATCATTTTTCCCATATAGGAATGTATACAGTTTACCTTTATTGAGTTTCTTATCATTACTTTTTGATGTATACAATTTTGTTCTTCTCTTGAGTCTTGTGTTCGCATATAAAATTTTTTATTCAGCTCTTGTCTTTTCGTAAGAAGGATTTAAAGTCCTTTATTTCATTAAATATCCATTTTCACCACAAGGAATTTTCCTCATTTTTGTTGGGCAGGTTCTTTGTTATAATACTAGCTCTTTTGCCTTCTTAAATATAGTAATCTAAGCCCTCTACTACTTTAATATGGAAGCTGATGAATCTTGCAGGATCTTGACTCTGGCTCCATGGCACTGAAGTAGTTTCTTGCTGTTTGCAGAATTTTGTCTTAATTCTAGAAGTACTAGCATTTTGCTATTATATTCCAGAGAATTTTCATTTTGGAATCTCATTCAAAAGATGATAATTGAATTCTTTCAATTTCATTTTTCCATCTGGATATAAGATATTAAGGTAGTTTTTCTTCATAATTTCTTTAAATATGTTGTAGGCTATTTTTTGTTTTATTTGTTATAATTTTAGTAGTCCAAGACATCTTTGCAAAAAAGTAAAAACCAACATCTACAAAAACAACAAAAACTCGACCACAAAATTCACAGAGTCAAGGAAGACCAAGACATAAATTTAGAAGACATTAATGTGAAAACAGCTATAAGCAAAACCTCAAAGAAAAGTATGAATGAATTTGTCTCAAATTCAATAGGAAATCTTAGAAAAGTTATAGAAAGAGATGAGTGGTAGAAAATGGAAAAAATAAATCAGTGTAATGCAAGAAAGTTATGAAAAGAGAATTCATTAGCTTGATAAAAGAAATTCAAAAATGCTAAGTATAATAATATCTTAAAATGCATAAAATTGTCCCAATGGTAAAAGAAGCACAAAATTTCCACTGAAGAAAAGAACCCCTTAATAAACAGAATTGTCCAAATGGAAAAAAAAGAAGCCTAAAAACTCACTAAAGAAAATAAATCCTGAAAAATTAGAAATGAGCATATGTAGGCTAATGATTCCATGCAATATTTAAAAACCTTAATAAAACAGTGAAAAGACTCCTTATGACTAACAGTATTGCCAATGAGCACCTGCTGTACTCAGTGCCAGCAAAGATCATCTCTGGGCTAAAAGTTACTGTTCCTATTGTTTCTATCTCCATCATCTCTAAGGGAGATTAGTTTTGCTGCTACAATGATCTGGGTCTGCCCACATCCCAGTGTCAAAGAACTTTTCTGCCAATTCCCTAAATTGCTATGGGATGACTCTTTTAACTTTTTTTTTGGTTTTACTGCTCCAAAAAAATGATTTGATGACCTATTTTAAAGTTGTTTAGAGGAAAATTTTGTAAGAGGACCATTGAATTGCTACCTGTATACTGCCATTTTGCCTTCACTTACCAAGATTACTTCTTTTGACTAAGTTCTTAAGAATATTTGGAAGTCCTATTTGGAGTATTTGTTTGACTTTTGTATTCATTGACTGGCAATTCATGAAAGATAGCAAACTTCTGATACACAATTTTAAGTAACCACATCATGTCTTGATAGGTATTTGTTATTGCTAACCTTTAATAACCTGAAATGGTAAATTGCAAAGGATTCCTGGTAGTTATTAGATGGTTTTGAGTTGTCATTCTATATATATTTTTAGATTTTTGCAAGGCAAATGGGGTTAAGTGGCTTGCCCAAGGCTAGGCAATTATTAAGTGTCTGAGGCTGGATTTGAACTCAGGTACTCCTGACTCCAGGGCTGGTGCTCTATCCACTTTGCCACCTAGCTGCCCCTTGAGGTGTCATTCTAAGCATTTATGATTACAGAAATACAGCTTTGACATTCTTTGCCAATATATCTTGTCTGGGTTCAGATAGATGCCATTCATGAAGGACTTGTTTTTACTCTTGAAATTATAAATCTTATCTCTTTTATATGGATGAGATAGAAACAGAGTAGATTAAGTATTTGGTAGAAAAAATATACTCAATAAATGTTTGCTGACTCAATCATGTTCTTATCAGAGGAGTTCTGTCACATTTTCTATTTCATCTTATCTGGTACATCTTGAGTAGTTCCTTGGAAGCATAAAAAAACTCAGAGGTTAATAGGTTTAAAACAGGAAGTGACATTCAAAGTCTCTAATCCTTTACAGATGAAGAAATTGAGTCCCATAGAGGTTAAATGTCTTGCCTAACACAAAAATAATAAATGGCAAAAAATCAGGATTTCAACTCAGGTCCTTTTATTCAAAATGTATCACATTTTCCACTGAACTGATTTATTTATTTTAGTAGATGATTATTTCAGTAGAGTCTCTTCAATTTCAAAAAACTGCTCATTTATTCATTCTCATGCCAAACGAATGAATGCATCAAATGGTCTAGAATTTTTTCTGATACTCTTTACAAATTTGGCATGAAACATGTTGCCTACCTTTTTTGAATTATTTTAAATATCATGTGAAATATGCTAACTTGAGCACCTCAATATTTATTTCCTCATTAATGAAGAACTTTTATTTTTAAGAAATGCTTCAGAACAGAATCCTGGAGATTATTTTATCATCATATTTTGCTATACTGTTTGTCATCTCTATGTAAAGTCTATCTAAAACTTTGGTCTGGGAAACTCATGAAAACATTTTGGTTTTGTTTTCCCATATAAACATAATCCATTGATTTCCTTTATGACTTATCCTAAGGGTTTTGTTGTTGTTGTTTTATGCAGATAATTTTTGCATTTTTAAAGTACCTCTTGAAAAATTAACTCTTTCTGGGTGTCTCTAAAAATTTGTATCTCAATTAACCAGAATCCTTGATTTTTACTTCACACAGGGTACTGCCTCTGCTAATTTAATACCATTTGCACTCTTCTGTGCTACTGAATATCTTTTTTTTCCTCTCTCTATGTCTTTATGTACTATGACCTATTATGCCTGTAAGTAGAACCAACTTTAACCCTATGAGGTGATTTGAAAAGTATTCTTCATTTAAAAAAAGAAAGAATGGTAAGTTTCCCGAACTGTAGATCAGGCTCAGTCTCAGAACTAGAAGGGATCTCAGAGGTCATCTAGTCACTCATATCCCTCTATAAGAATCTACTTTAAAAACAGCAGTCCCAGCAAGTTGTCATCCCAACTTTTCTTTTTCTCATGATGGGAAGACTCATTGCTTTAAGATACAACCCATACCACTTTAGGAGAGACCCACTTGTCTAGGTGAAATGTATCTCTCTTTCATTGCACTTAGTTCTATATTTTGGGACCAAAAAAGAAGTACAATCCAACTTCTATTTATAAATAGTGAATTATTTGCAATGACCATCATATGCTATCTAAATCTTTTCATCTTGAATCTCTGTTCACCTTTGGTAAGATACTTGATACTGTAAACTACCATCCAAAACACCTTGTACAAAATTGAAATATTGAGCCTTTGAGATGAGAAACACATTTCTTAGATTCCAGATCAACCTCAACCAAGCACTTCATGTCGATTTTATTCTCTTTCTATCTGTTCCCAGATTATACAAAAACCAGTTAGTTTCATCTGCCAGGAATTCTTTCCTTTCCCCATTTTCATTTTTAAACCATGCTGCAGAAAATAAAAGGGGGAAAAATCAAATTAGATGGCAAGGTTTCCAGTGCAATGAGTTTTCTCATCCTTAGTTTATCTTTGGCAAATGAGCATGTTTAAAACAGTCTACCTCCTGTTCTAGCTGCTACGATATGAGACAGTTCCACTGAATGACCCTGTTAGCCTAACCTTCAATTTGCTGGGATTTGAACTCTGAATTACAGCTTACTAACATAGTTTAACAGCTGGTACAAGGGCTTCTTTTGAATTTTTAATCACATGAATTAAAGATGGCTAGAGATGCTTTCTCAGACTTTTCCTAGCAGCAATCCAATGCACAAGAAGACAATCATAGGTAGGCCCTGGAGAATTAAGGGTACAAAGGATCTATGCCATGTGAAGCTGTACTGACTACCATTTTTGCTTACCATACTAGGGATACAAGTCTAAAGAATATCTTTAGAAAAATGATGCATATTATGTAGTGCATCAATAAGTTCATAGCATAGTTCTATGAAGGAAAATGTGTGAAGTAAAAATGAAAGGGGTCTTTTCTAAATAGGAAGTCCTCTGAATGCAGATATGTCCATATTTTAAAAAAAACTAAATATAAGCAAGCAGAAAAATTAGAGAATTGTGATTGACAATTCAAAAAGACTCATCATTTTCATCTGAGGAGTTCTTAAATAATTTCTTCTATTAATAACTCCTTATACTGCTTTGGAATTTAGAGAGTATTACCCACTGTATCCAGGTATACAGTTTCCCACTGTGGCCATATAGCTACTACAGGAGGGAGACCCACTGTATCCAGGGCCATCTCTTGTCATCCTGATCCATATTGGGTCATTGGACCTATATGACTAAAGGAAAAGGTTATACTGAAGACTGCACAGTGCTCCTTCAGTTAACTCCAATTCACTGGCATGTCATGGAATTACCTCCCCTGTTGTCATGATACTCTTTAAGAAAGAAGGACAAACAAGCAACAACAACAACTCCTCTTATATAAGAAAAGCATCATAGGTTAGGAGAATGAAGGGACTGGCTCAGAGTCATACAGTTAATGTCAGAACTTGCATTTTTCTTCAACTCTCAAAAAAATTTGTTATTTGATTCATTTTATAAATTTAATTTTCATTTTGGGCAATGGGGTAAAGTGACTTGCCCAAGGTCACACAACTAGGCAATTATTAAGCATCTGAGGTCATTTGAACTTAGGTCCTCCTGACTCCAGGGCTAGTGCTCTATCCACTGTACCACCTAGATGACCCAATTTGATTCATTTTTAACAAATCTTTTCAGCTTTTTTAGGAATATGTCTATTTTTTTAAAATTAGGTACACATTTAGATAATAAAGAGAGCAATTCAGAAATTATCTTCATTCCATTATCTTCTTTTTTGTTGTTTTTTATTTTAATTCCAAATTCTCTTCCTTTCTACAGCACCTCACCCACCTAATAAAAAGACAAGCAATGCAATACTCATGCATAGTAGATCATTTAAGACTAATCCCACATTTTCCATGTTGCAAAAAAAAGCAAGAAAAATAAAGTTTATATATATATATATACTTTAATTGGCACTCAGTATTCAACAGTTCTCTTTCTGGAGGTGAATATTTGTCATAGTCCTTTGGAATTGCCATGGATAGAGTTTCAGGTCTGAAATCAGGAAAACTCATCTTCCTGAGATCAAATCTGGCTTCAGATACTTTTTAGCTGTGTGACTAAGGGTAAGTCATTAAACTCTATTTGATTTGATTTCCTCATTTGTAAAGTAATGTGGAGACAGAAATGGCAAGCCAGTATCTATGGCAAGAAAATCCAAATGGAAACATAATAGTTGAACATAATTAAAATAAACAGCTATTATACTGATCAGAGTATCCAAATTTTTTCACAGTTGATTATCATTGCAATATTTCTGTATTGTGTACAATATTCTCCTTTTTTGTTTCTTTCACATTGTATTAGTTCATACAAGTCCTCCAAGATTTTTAATAGTATGATTTAAACACTATTTTTCAACAATTTCCCAAATGATGGCATCCAATTTCCAAATTTTTTGTCACCACTAAAGAGCTGCTATAGATATTTTGGTACACATGGATCTTTTTACTTCCTCCCCACCTGCTTAACTTCTTTGACACATTAACCAAGTTACAGTATTGCTGAGTCAAAGAGTATGTACAATTTTATAGACCTTTGGGAATAATTCCAAATTGTTCACTAGAAGGATTCAATCTTTCATAACTCTACCAAGAGGAATTAAAATGAATAATTTTATCAGATCTCCTCCATTATTTGTCATTTTCTTTTCTATCATGTTAATCCAATATGATAGGTTTGAAGTGGTGGCTCAGCATTATTTTAATGTATATTTTCTAATTATTATGATTTAGAGTATTTTATATCTCTATTAATAGCTTTTATTTCATCCTAAAACTGCTTGTTCATATATTTGACCATTTATCAGTTATTTAATGCTTTTTATTTTCCTAAATTTGACTTAGTTCTCTATTTACTTGAGGAATGAGATATTTATCAGAGAAACTAGTGGTTAAAAATTCCCCCAGTGTTCTGCTTTTCTTCTAATTTTTGTCTGCATTGGGTTTTTTGTTTAAAACCTTTTTAATTTCATGTCATAAAAATCATACATTTTACCTCTTGTTATCCTCTCTATCTCTTGTTTAATCAAAAACTTTTTCTTTATAGACAGGTAATTTTTACATGTTCCTCTAATTTACTATGATATCATTTTTATGTCTAAATTATATTGTCATTTTGAATTTATGTCAGTATGATATGTTATGAGATGCTGATATATGCCTAATTTCTACCAGACTTTTCTAATTTTCACAGTATATTTTGTGGAAAAGTGAGTTTTTACCACAGTAGCTTGGATTAATACATTAGCTTCTTAAAGAAGTGCACAGTTGTTGACAAATACTACTGTGACCTGGTTGGAGAAAGATGAAGAAGAGGAAGCATTACTCATGTTTCTGGGTGAACATAATAATTTGTTGCCTTTGTAGAGATGATGACTGCCTGTGTTTATATTCTGCAAATCACTTCTCCATTATTTATTCCAACTTGATCTATTTTTAAAGATTCAGTACTCAGTTAATAAAAGTAGGATGAGTGGATGTGCCCTTTCGCAATTGTTTCAGCAGATTGGCATTTAGAGAAATAGAGGAAAGCCTAGTTGATTAGAGATTCAAGTTAAACCACTTCATAAGGATTAAGAATGATTTTAAATTCATCACGTTCTTTGAACAAAGTGCAGAAATGGGGAATGAAACGATGACAGAAAGGCAATAAAAATGTTTTTTGATTTTGTTGTAATTTCACTTAAATATATTAACCTTTCAAAATATTTGAAGGAGCAATTTGTTATCTCTTCAATAGATTATTAATAACAAGCCTTCAGTTTTATACATATATATATATATACATATATATATGTATATATATATATACATACACATACATACAATACAGAGTATTGTCCCTTTTGGGATATAATTATGGTGTTTATTTTTCTAAACCATATAAAAGCTCAATTGTAATCTCTCCCTAATTTCCATTTTCCTCTTTCCAATCAAATTTATAATCTTAGAATCACTGTGGATTATGTTCACTGTCTCACACCTCATATTTTATTTATTGTACATTGACAATAATTTTGACATAGTTGTTTCTTGTCCCCTCTGTATGAACTATTGCAGCGACCTCTTCTGTGGTCCTCCTGAACCCAGGTTCTTCCGTCTTTAATCCACCCTCAAAACAGCTGCCAAAAGGAAGACCCTAAATTTTCCATAACACTACTCTGCTCAAGAAGTTTCAGTGGTTCTCTCTTGCCTACAGTACTAACTATTGACTCCTGATTGACTTTTAAAGACCATTACAATTTGGCTTCAGGTAACATTTCCAGGCATTTTATGAATTGCTCTATCCTTTATACAGTCAAATAGTCAATGGTTATTAATCACCCTCTGTGTCCAGGACATTGTCAAGTTTAGGGATAAAAAGAAATCTAGGACAGCTTCTGCCCTTCAGGTACTCACAATTAAATGGGTGAGATGACATTCAAACACGTATGTCCAAACAAACTACAAAAAGAATAATTAAAAAGATCTCAACAGAGAGAAGGCACTAGAATTAAAAGTAACTAGAAAAGACTTCCTATGGAAGGTAAAATTTCAGCTGGGACTTGAAGGAAGTCAGAAAAATCAGGAGGGAATGATGAAGGCAGAGAGCAAACTAGTGCATTTGTTGTTTCCTTTAAATATCATTCCATCTCCATTTTCTGTGTCTTTCCACAGACTGTCCCAGATGTATGGAGTGCCCTCTCTCCTTGCTTCTCATATAAGCCCAAAACACCTACACTTGCTTAAGGGAAAGCCTTTTATTTTTTATTTTTTAGTTTTTTAGTTTTTGCAAGGCAATGGGGTTAAGTGGCTTGCCCAAGGCCACACAGCTAGGTCAGCTAGGTCATGATTAAGACCGGATTTGAACCCAGGTACTCCTGACTCCAAGGCCAGTGCTTTATCCAATATGCCACCTAGCTGCCCCCACTATGCCACCTAGCTGCCCCAGGGCAAGCCTTTTATTGAAAGTCATCATTGTGGGGTTGGTGCTCTTCCACCAGAACACATACTTTTCATATATTTTATATTTTATTTTCCCTAAACATGTTTTTCCCCCAATATAATACAAGCTCCTTGTAGTCAGATATTTTTCATTTTATTTTTGAATGCCCAGATTTTAATATGAAACCTGGAATGAGATGAGCATTTAATAAAATGTTTATTAAATGAAGAGTGGGGGAAAAGTGATTTGTTCAAAGCCACCTAAAAAGCAATAATGTACCTATCAAATGCTTACTCATTACTCATCAATTATTTATGATTCCCTCTTTCTCCTTTAGAAAAAGCAAGTTTATTCTTGGTTTTAAAAGACAACTTGATGAATCAACATCTATTCAAGTAACTCCCCAAATTACTATCAATGATGACTAACAAGGTATGGCTAAGTGGCGCAGTGGATAGAGCACTGGTCCTGGAGTCAGGCGTACCTGAGTTCAAATCCGGCCTCAGACACTTAATAATTACCTAGCTGTGTGACCTTGGGCAAGCCAGTTAACCCCATTGCCTTGCAAAAACCCTAAAAAAAATGACTAACAACACATTTTAAATATCTACTCTGTGCAGAACTATAAACTTCCATTTTGGGGAAGATAAAAGATTTAAATAAGAGATCTTTTTTCTCACTTGATGGCATTGATATTCTTGTCTAGGAAAAAAGAAATGAGCAGAGATGGCAAACATACATTTTTTCAACAAAGCTTATGGACCTTAGTTAGGTTTTTCTTGTTCACAAGAGCCGTTATAAATAGGCCCAGCTTCTGTACTAGGGCATTATTAGGCACTGTTGATTTTCTTTCCCAACAAGTAACCTATTAAAGATAGTGAGTGAGAATGGCTATTTATGTTTCTTTCTAACTCCGTTTAGGAGTTAGATCCTTACAGATGAATGTATGAAGAAAACAAAACAAAAACAGGGAAAGGGAAAAGAAAATTCAACTCATTAAAAGGTCCATTTCTGGCCCAAGAGTAAAGAACTAGACTGAGACATAATTCAGTCAGCAAGTTTTAATGTTGATGTCTCAATAGAGAAAGGAAAAGAAAATAATATATCATTATTCTGGACAATACTTAAGACATTTTTATCATGCGATGAAAATAATCTTTTGAATGAAGTTTTTTTCTATTTTATGTTATCTTCTTTTTATTTGACTTATAACATCTGAATTCAGTCAAATTTATTATCCAATGCCATCTCCCTAGCACCACGGTAATAGAATATCTTGTTAGGAATGGAAAAAAGGTTTAAATGATAGCAGTCATGTTCTGACTATCGAACTGTTAGAAGTTGGTTTGAGTTACCAAAAGAGCTAATAGGTTCTTTATTTCCTGTGAAATTTCTTAAAAGGGGTGAGGTCAAAAATCTTTGTGTCTGATCCATGAATATTGTATTAATCATGCCCATATTTATGGGACTTTCCTTCTCTGCCTCATAGACACCTCACTATGCCTGAGAAGCACCTCCACTTTCAATTTGTGGCCTACATGGAGAATGGAAGAGTGGTATAGTAGACTAAGCTTTGGTCTAGGAAAGCAGGAGATCTTAATCCTATTGTAAGTTCTGGTAAAGCATGTGACTTATGGGAATAAAATGTGATTTTTCTGGGATACAGCATCAGCATCTGAAAAATCATAGGACTTATCTAGAATTATATCTAATAGTGCTTCAACATGAATAGATTCAATTTCTGTTTATGGACATTTGGTAGGACTGATCAATTCATTCAAGCAACTAACTTATCTAGTGTATAAATTCAGTTAACCTATTGAAGCTCTCATGTTGGGAAAAGTTGATAGGACAACAGAAGGAACTGTCAGAAAGAGAAAAATAAAATATTTCCATGGGTTGTGAGAGACAGATTTTTTTGTCATTTTTTGTGATTTACCTGAGAGAGGGATCTGTCTTACCTTTCTATTAGTATCCCTAGCATACAACTTATTTGAGAGGAAGGACTAATAAATACTTTATCCTTTCCTTTACAGGGTTGTCATATGGATTGTATAAGAAATCATAGGCAAAATGCTTTATAAATATTAGCTATTCTTTAGACAGAGAGAAAAGATAAATTAACTTCTGACATCATATCTCAAGATTCTCTGATTATTTAACCATAACCTGCAAGACCAAGTTATTTATCTAACAGAAAATTGGTTTTTGCTACGGATAACCAGGCAGAAGAAAGAAACAAGTTAAGTCAGTGACTCTGGATATTTTAGAGAGATATACAAACAAAAATAGCAGATAGAGAAGAGAAAAAGATTCAGGGGCTGAATGAGGCAGATTTCAGGTCCCTTAGGTTACCAATGCCACCTCAAACTTCCATATTCTTGCTACTTGAAACCCTGCAGGTGAAAGAGCTTTACCAAACTAGAGTTATTAGCTTCGACAGCTATGATAAAATTGCCTCAGACTGCTAGTCAGCTCATATAATAATGCTATCTTTAGGATAAGCTAAAGTATCATGCAGGATGGCACAGCAGCTGAGTTGGTTTCATGTCCCTCCAACTCAGATTTAAATGATGAAGCTGAAGAGCCTGAAGCAGCTGGGAGAATGGGACCCCAAGTACTGGCAATGGACAAGATGGTTATTAATTTTCTTTCTTGTGATCTTTCATCTTTCATTTTGTGTGAGTTTCAATCCAGTTGCTGAGACTTTTCTGAGACTCACAATCAACCCTGATTATCTTCTTCCTCTCTCTATGTTTCCTTTTTTAGTTTCTTGGATGCTTCTAGAGGAGGAAGACAGAAAACAAGAGTAACATGAAGCACTCTTGCCTTTATTTTGCCTTGGGGGCCGTTGTTTCATATATATATATATATATATATTTGAAGTGGAGATGAGAGAAAGAAATCTAGAGTTCTACGTTTCTCTTCCAGAAACTTCTTTAGCTCCTGACCTCAGAGAGATATTTAGCAGTGTGGTCTGAGGCATCAACTATGTATTTGTATAAACTGGTACAGATCTTATTTTTGACAAAAATAATTATGTGGTGGTAGTGTTCTGTATAGCACGTTATTTTATACTAGCTCTCTTTGTTTCAGAAAATTTGACTTTCATAAAATCATAGAACGTTAAAGCTGCAGGGGATATTAGAGATTGCTTAGCCCAACTATTTTTATAAGTAAGGAAAATGAGGGAGAGACTTGGTTAAGTTCACACAGCAAGTTAATTTAATTTCCTTGTGGTTTCCTGAACATTCAATTTTGGCATTTAAACTGCAACTACTTGTCAAATAAATGGGAAAGAAAGAAGTCAGGGTACCTGGGTTTGAATTCTGGCTCAAGTATTAACCAACTCTATGATCATAATCATCTTACTTCAGTAAATATGTTTGCTTATCTGTAAAATAGGGATGAGAAAACTTACATTGTTTGATTCTCATTGTTGTGAGGAAGCACTTAATCGTAAAGTACCACAAGCAATAGGAAACTTTATCCAAAACATCTTGTTACCCCACACTTCCTAACAAAATCAAATATTCACTTTGCTACAGTGGTATTCACTTGAGTGAACTCCCAATGAGCCACATCCATTAAAAAAATTATTTGTTGCGTCCCTAATATAAGGAACTATATTAGATACCATGGGGAATGCAGCATATAAGATATGAATTCTGACTCCATTAATCTTATAATATATTTACATACATAAAAAGTTAAGAATAAATACTAAATCATATATTAAATAACCTAAAATAAGGTTGAAAAGGTGGTATTTGAACCCATACCCTCTAACTCAAATCCAGTGCAGTTTTCTCTCTCAGGGTGCTATTATTAACAGAAAAGAAAGTGATAAAGAGGGGAAATGATAATGGGTTCTGTTTGGGAAATGTCCATTCTGCTTATGTAAGCTTTAATCAAAAATCCAGACCATACCAACACTAATAGGTTTGCTTTCCCAGGATATGCCAATATGGTCAAATCCTAATATTCAGAAGAAAGTCATTGCATTAATCTTGGTATCCATCACAGCACAGCTCTTCTAGTGTCTAACAAAGCATTAATAGAATCTTTCATTAAGAGTTCCTCAGCACTTCTGTAAACTCATTACACACTACTATCTTCTAAATATGACACCAGAAATCTCAGATTAATCAATTATTATTGGTTTTTCAGTATTCAACAAACTGTTAAGGCAAGGAAGGGTTATGAGCTATATCAGTACATAGATAATCCATCCATGTGAATATAATCACAGAGCTATGAAATACTGAAACATTAAGGGGATCCAAAATCAAACTAACTCTTATTACTCATACATAAATACATTTCTCCCTTTTGGTGTTTTGGCATAATGACTTTAGCTAGCATCACTGGCTCCATGACCAATCTTCTAGCAGCACTTCAACTTATATGTGAATATAGTTAGGGCAGAATTACAGGGGATCAGAGTTGGAAGGGAACTAGACAGGATCTTGTTCAAACCACAAGCACAAAAAAAAATGGCTTTTGTACCCTAAGCAATAAATGGTCACTAGCCTTTCAACATCTAAGAAGACAGCAGGTTTGCAAATTGCCCACTCCCAACTCAGAGAGATAGTGATGAAAAATAATAATACAGGACCATTTTGAGACCCTATAATTGGAATGAGTTCACTTTGAATGCTTTAATGAGGATCCATTGGAAGGCAAGTGCCAGAAACAACGATAATTTCAGATTCACTAACATATATTAAAGTTGCTACAGTTCAAAAAACTCACAGTTGGAATTTGGGATTGAGTTGGTAGTCCACTGGGAGGTGAGCCAGCACCTCTCCCACTCCCTGTTTCTCAGTACCCCTTCAATACTCTTCTTTTTTTAAAGGTTTGTGCAAGGGAGTGGGGTTAAGTAGCTTGCCCAAGACCACACAGCTAGGTAATTATTAAGTGTCTGAGGTTGGATTTGAACTCAGATACTCGATCCACTGTTCCACCTAGCTGCCCCTTCCCTTCAATACTCTTAACTGAATTCCCTACAGGGCCAGAAATGTTTACTTTGAAAAAAATTATAGTGGTCAAAGCAGGTCCCAGTTGCCTGGCTACTCCACTTAGGAATAATGGAATAGAACACTGGTTCTATTTTTTTGGTTTTTGAAAGTGTGGGCATGATTGAGAGGGATGGCCAGAGGTATTGGTATTATGCCACTAGAGGTAAAATTCTTTTTAATTTTTTCTTTTTATTTTAAACAATTTATTTATTTTGAGTTTTATAATTTTTCCCCTAATCTCACTTCTCCCCCCCCCACAGAAGGTAATTGGCCAGTCTTTACATTATTTCCATGTTATGCATTTATTCAAATTGAATGTGATGAGAGAGAAATCATATCCTTAAGGAAGAAACATAAAGTATAAGATATAGCAATATCAGACAATAAGATATCAGGTTTTTTTCTAAATTAAAGGTAATAGTCCTTGGTCTTTATTCAAGCTCTGCAGCTTTTTCTCTAGATATAGATGTTATTCTCCATTGCAGTCAGCCCCAAAGAGGTAAAATTCTTTTTTAAAAAAATATTTAATTTTTTTTAAATTTAAGACAATGGGGTTAAGTGACTTGCCCAAGGTCATACAGCTGGGCAATTACTAAGTGTCTGATGTTTGATTTGAACTCAGGTCATCCTGACTCCAGGGCTGGTGCTCTATCCACTGTGCTACCTAGCTGCCCCTGAGAGGTAAAAATTCTTGAAATTACCACTGCAAGACAGATCAGACTAAAAGTGTTTGCCAACAATGTTTTCATTAATCAAGAATGGGAGTCAGAAGTTCAAAGACTGTCAGATATTGTTGTAGTTTCAACCATAAATGATGCCATCTAACAATCCAGAAACATTATTTCCATAGTCCACTAGGCAGCTTCTGGGAAACCATTCTTTGGGTTTTGGGGGAGTACATATGATTGAAGGTCTAAGAAGAAAGGTTGTCCTCTTGATTAGTCCACCAAGAGACAGTGTTGATGAAATGTGATACCTCATTGATATTCAATGGAATATTCAATTGAATTGGATTGAATTCAAATGAATGGATATTCAATGGAAAACTCATACTGATGATTACACCATCAAGAAGCAGGTTTGAATATATTGTTGAAGTTCTTAGGTTGTTCTCTAAAATATAAGAAGGGAAATCATACTTAGAGGCCAAGGACTCCCAAGCATTCATTCTTCTCCAGAAGTCCTGTTTTCTATCATATCAGGCCATGGAATGAAATGGTTCTGGAAAAAAATCACATGAGGAGTTTGTCTTTGCACAATATACCCTCACTATTGAACAAGAAGGACAAAATTGTGATTAAAGACAACTATTGTGATTATTGTTGTTGCTATTATTATTATTTTATTATTATTATTATAGATCTCCTTCAAGAGGATTTAATAATAGGAATCCATAATATAATGCTTTAAAATTTTCAAAGTGTTTTATATGTTAACTCATGTGATATAAACATTTTGCATAACATCTTATATTCTCATTTTCAGATGAGGAAATTGAGGCACAGAGCAATAGAGTAACTTGACGAGGGTCACACAGCTATTAAGTATCTGAGGTTGGATATTGGTTTTTACTGCAGGTCCAGAACATGCTTTTCCTTACATTAAGTATAAATCTGCCTCTTTGCAACCTTCACTCATCACCAATCGTTCAGTTTTTCTGGAGACAAATAGAACAAATTAGAAGTAGAAATCCTTTTCTGTATGATAGCCTTATAAATACTTGAAGATAATTCACCAGTTGTTCTCAGAACCTTCTCTTTTGAATAGTAAAAATTATTCAATTCATTGGTATATGACAGGCACTTAAGGCTATTCATCATCATGGTTATTCTCTTTTGCATAGTCTCCAGTTTATCCATTCCTTTCCTAATATATGATACTCAGAAATTCATATAGTATACTGTCCAGGTGTTGTCTGACCAGAGACCATATAAGATATATCTCCTCATTATTGTTGGAAATGATGTCTTTCCTAAGGTAGTTTTAAACTACATTTGATTTCTTGGCTAATGTATCAAAGCATTGACTTACAATTAACTTGTATTCCATTAAAAACTCCTGTTTTGGGTGGCTAGGTAGTGCAGTAGATAGAGCACCGGCCTTGGAGTCAGGAATACCTGAGTTCAAATCCATCCTCAGACACTTAATAATTACCTAGCCGTGTGGCCTTGGGCAAGCCACTTAACCCCATTGCTTTGAAAATATATTTTTAAAAAACCTACTGATTTTTTCCTTCAGAAAAACTACTAACAAGTTTATCTCACCTTTCACTTGTGAAGTTGATTTCATGAACCCCAAGTAAGATATTAAACTATACATGAATGAGCATAACTCACTGATTATAATTTTTTCTCAAGGAAATTGTGATGGCATTTATAGTCAGTGAATTAATTCTTCATTTTACTATTTCCATCAACTTATCCCTTAAGTAGATAAATCTTGAACGCTCTCTCTCTCTGTCACATAGATTATACAAATTCTTTCTCATTACCTGATTATACTAAGTAAAATTTTAAAATCTAGAAGAGATATTCCAAATTTATGTCATCTCTTGTTTTTCTGACATTATATAAGATAATCATATGAAATATATGTAAAGAATTTAAAATACAGGTTATGCTTTTTCCCCACTTCCTAGAAGAGAAAAACTTGTTACTCCCTTATGTCCAGTACAGAGTAAACTGACAATTGATGTGCTAGTATGGTTTCTCTGCTAACTTGTCCTGAGTGCATCTAACTTAAAAATCATAGAAACACAAGACTGAAATTTCTTACTCTTTTAAAAAAATTAAAAATTTAAAAAAATAGGAATGAGTTAAAATGTTGAATGAGTAGTTGGGAAAAATGCTAAAGTCACTTAGATCAGAGAAAGGAAGAGGGTGCAAAGGTAAGGATATCACAGAAGAGACAAGGCTATACGTAAGCATACCTAAAAGATAAAAGATTCATTGTGCAAAGTGGTAAAGACTACATAGTCCAATCTTCCAATTTTACCAATGAGGTCAGTAAGATGCAGAAAGTTTAGGTATCTTGTTCGATGAGTGATAGAGTTAGGAAGTGAAATCAGGTCCTCTGATGCCAAAATCTGAGCTCTTTATACCACATCATAAAGGATAAGATTGAATTTGGTCAGTAGAAGGGAGGGACAAGAGAATTCCATGTTGGAATGAGTGAGCAAAGGTACATATGTATGAAAACCATAGTAGACTCTGAGGAGTATGATGAAAGCTCTTGTTTTCATATTCTGTTCTCTAAATGGACCAATGACATCATGAGGATGACATCTTATACTTAAAATGAATTTAAGTGAGGCAGAGCTGAACAAAGGTGTCACCTGAACTCTCCCAGTGTCATAGAAATACAACACCAAGAAAAAAATCAGGATGACAGGTGGTAATCCAGGACACAATGGATGATCTTGCCCTTTCTAAATTAAGGGAAAAGACCTCAATTCTTCTCCCTAAACTACAGGCTAGCCTAAGTAGTTTAGACTGCATTTTTATGTTTTTTAAATATTTTATATCACAAAAATAATCTATCTTATCTTTTACATTCCTTCCAATTCATTGTTTGGTTTGGAATTCTTCCCCACTCGTATTTGTGGAGTCTCTATTTTTCATGAATTTGTATGAGATTCATGAATCTATTTCAAACTTATTGTACTGTATGATATAAGATGTTGATCTTAAATCAAGTTTCTGCAACAGTACTTTCCAGTCTTTCCAGAAGTTATCAAAAAGGAATTATTTCTTCTGGTAATTTACAGCCTATATTTACTAAACACCAGAATATTATTTTTGATTACTTCTTACTCTTAAATATCTACTCTGTTTTATTAAATCTATTTTTCTAATTGTTAGTTTTTAATTTTTTGACAATACTATGCATATAGTTTTGCTTTATAATATTGATATCTGGTAATATACCTCTTTCAATTCTATTTTTTTCATTATTTCACATGTGATCATTTTTCTTTCAAATGAATTTTTTTGGGTTGCAAAATATATCACAAATATGAATCACTGAATCAAAAAACAATCATTGAACTATAAAGTATCTTAGGCACCATATAGTACACTAGTATCTGAATAAGAATTTTATAGACAACATACCTATCGAATGTTCTTCAGATTTCTCTTAAAGACCTCAGATTATATGATCTATATTGGAATAGTTTATTTCTCTTTGGGTTAGCTCTGTTAGGAAAATTTACCTTTCATGGGATCCAAAATTACTTCTATTACTTCTCTGTCAAATCTACTCATTATTCTTTTTCTGTCTTCCGGGGTCAGATAGAAGGACTCTAATCTCTCTCTCTGTGTGTGTGTGTGTGTGTGTGCATGTGTGTGTGTGTGTGTGTGTGTGTGTGTGTGTGTGTGTATGTGTGTACAGAGAGAGAGAGAGACAAATATATAAAATACACATGCGTATATTATACATGTACATGTGTATAATTTCTATAATCTTGGAATATCTTGGAAATTAGACTTTTTATGTGATTTTTATTGCAAAAATTGTCTTCAGATTTTTATGCATTTTAGATCGGGTAAAAAATACTAAAGAAAACAATATCTTAAAAAACTGCATAGGTAAAATGATGAAAAAGACACAATAACCCAGTCAAGAGAAGGATGCCTCGGGGTGGCTAGGTGGTGCAGTGGATAGAGCACTGGCCCTGGAGTCAGGAGTACCTGATTTCAAATCCAGCCTCAGACACTTAATAATCACCTAACCATGTGGCCTTGGGCGAGAGAGAGAGAGAGAGAGAGAGAGAGAGAGAGAGAGAGAGAGAGAGAGAGAGGCCTTGAAAAACAAAATTGGCCAAATGAAAAAAAAAAGATAAACAAAAGAATAATGCTCTAAATAACTTTTCATTAGAGAAATGCAAATTAAAGGATCTCTGTGCTACCACTACATACCTATCAAATTGGTTAATATGGAAGAAAATGAAAATGACAAATATTGGAGGGGATATAGGAAAATTAAAACACTAACTCATTGTGGATGAAGTTGTATACTGATTCAATCATTTTGAAGAGAAATGTAGAACTATGCCCAAAGGGCTATAAAACCAAGAATATCCTTTGTCAAGGCAATACCACTATTCTGTCTGTATCCTAAACAGATATAAAACAAATAGGAAAAGGGCTAATGTATACAAAAATATTTATAGCAGCTCTTTTCTGGTTACAGAGTTGGAAACTGAAAGAATGTCTATTAATTGGGGAATGGCTGAACAATTATTTTGTATTTGATTGTGCGATAAGAAATGATAAACAAGAAGCTCTCAAAAAACCTTGAAAACCTTAAATGAACTAAAACAAAGTGAAATGAGCAGAATCAGGAGCTCATTGTACACAGTAATAGCAGTAACACATGATGACCTACTAGCTAAGCTTTCTCAGCAATAAAATAATCCAAGACAATTCTGGAGGACCTAGTATGAAAAATGCTATCCTTTTCCAGAGGAAGAACAGGTGGAGACTGAATGCAGGTAGAAGATAATTTTTTAACTTTATTTTTCTTGGGGTTTTTTGCCTGTGTTTTCTTTCACAATATGACTTATTGTTTGCCTTCTTAATAGGGGTGGGGAAGGAGGGGAAGAATTTAGAACTCAAAATTTGAAAGAAGTATGTTAAAATTATTTTCACATATAATTGGAAAAAATAAAATAATAAAATCAAGATAGAATCTGAATTAAGAAATGGTTGACCTTGGAGCTGCAATTCTAAAAACAGCTCTCCAAAAATTTTAAGATAGTTGTCATATCCTTTTGAAGTATTTTCTTTCCTAGGTAAATATTTCTAGCTTCTCTGATCAATCCTTGTTTGGCATGAACTTCAATATCTTCACCATTTTGCTTGACTTTATTTGTATATTTTTAGTTTTTAGTATCCTTTTTAAATGTAAGATCATTAAATGAATATTTCATTTTTAAGGGATGTCTTAGAAATCTGACAATGTATAAATTACTTAAAGCTTACTCTCCCCCAGAACATTGCTCGCAATAATTTTCCAACCTTTCATTTAGCACTTTAGAATTCAAGATTTGTTTTGAGTTTGTATTTTGTTATTTCTTATTCAAAAGCATCAATTGATTTGCATTAAGAGGAAAGCATATTGCAGTATGGCTGAGAACAAATGCATCCTATTTTTAGCAATTTAGGGCCCCTCTCTCATGGGCCTTAAAAATTATTATTTGTGCTTGGTACTTTGTGGTTCAGAACCCTTTTCAAATCATGTCTTATGGTCCTCAATTCACTACCAAGTGAAAGTAAAGACACACTTATTTCAAAGAGAAGAAATAAGATAATCATAGATTTAAAACTAGAAGGTAAATCAGAGACAATCTAGTTCAAGTCCCTCATTTTATATATGATAAAACTGATGTCAAAAGATGTCAAATAATTTGCCCACAAGCATATAAGTGGTAAGTCTAGAATTTGAATATAGGCCCTCTCAAACAGTGTTCAATTATAGTTCAATTTTAATAGTATCAAAATAATATTTCCTCCACAAATCTCTACCCTCTCCCTTTTACAAATGTGTATAAATTGGAAGAGTAGGAATGCATGGGTTCTATGTGAGAAGTAGCTATTTAGGAGTCATCTATGACTAGGGCATCCAAAACATGACTATATGACTGAGGTGTTTTAGAAGTACTGATATTCTTTGGTGACCCAATTCCACAGCTCTTTACTGAGTCTGCTCTGTAAAAGGTATTATATCCAAGCTGCCCCACATTTTGGCATCACACTTTCACTGCTTCCCTTGGGTGTCAGATGACCATTACAGCTGTTATTCAGTTATCCCATTATCTTTAGCCTCACAAACTATTCTATCCAATATTGACTAGGGATATATTTGTTAATAAACCTTTCTCCTTCAATAAAGGAGAAAGTTTCTTCTCTCAGATATTTCAGAAAATGACTATGAAGTGCTTTCCTTTGGGCTTCTGCCATGTAGGGTATAGTCTTTCTTATCTGTGGGTATTCTGCCCAAAGGAATACATTGATCCCTGAAACCTCACAAGATATCTTGAAATCTGTGAATTAATTTCTTAAGGACCATGAATTAAACCAAAATCACTCTGTCTCTCATTGGTTGATCAATAATAGGTCCTAGGTCAAGTCCCAATTGGTCATTGTTTGGTCCCTGATTTGCTCAGAGCAAATGTAAATGTTAGCTGTTCCTGCATTGACCTGAAATTCTGAGGGCCTCCCCCCACTTTGATTTTGATTTTGATTTTGATTTTTTGACTAGGTGAAAGAGGCACATTCTCTACTGTATTAATTCCAAGGCTTTATCGGGGAATAAGTGTTACCTCTTCAGACTGAAACCTGTAAAAGACCTTCATGTAAAAGGTCCAACTTCTCTAGTTACATCTAAGGCCATCTATAATTATCCTGATCTATATCTTGCCACTGGACTTAGAATGCTTCAGGAAAAGAAGTGAGACCGGTGACTTTGCACAGCCCTCCTTCACTTAAATATGATTCACTTACTTATCATAGCATCACCTCCCATGGGCTCTTCAAGAAGTAAGGACACATAACTGTCCCTTAGCATACTTCTTTGAATTCATTTCTTCTAATTCCTATGAATCTCTTTATTAAACTTGCATCTGACCTGTTCAGAAATTCATTTTAGCTTTCAATTGTTTTTATACTCTCAAATGGGGTAATATTCCCTGACCTCTAATTTCCAAAAATGGAAGGGAAGATAAGTGGAATCTGTTTTTTGAAAACTACTTTTAATCTTCTTCCTCATACTTCTATGTGTTATGCAAATTAAAAATGCTGGGATAATTTGAGAAGACTGAAAATGCCAGTACTTCTTATTCATTTCCCTCAACAACAAATCTCATCCTGATATCTCTCTTCATAATAAGAAACTTGGATACTGGGTCAAGATGCCAAGAATCATGAAACTACAGAAGTTACATGCCCAACCTTAACTTCTTTTCTTTTTATTTCCTGGTCCAGAAATTTCTAGGAAGATCCATTTGAGGTCTTTTCAGACACCATTCCTTCTACCTCCTAAAGCTTGCATAAAGAAATGTCAAGAAAAAATAAATAAATAAATAAATGGTAAGAATATTGTCAACAAGAAGGTTCATTAAATGGAAAAAGTAATATCTCTAAGTTATCTGAGTTCACTTTAAATTAAAGCAGAAAAATGCTCAGTTTCAATAACAAAAATAATAGCTTTCATTATAGTGCTATTAGTTTTGCAAAATATTTGAGAAATATCTCATTTAGGCCTAATAACAATCTTGGGAATTGAATGCTGTTATCATTTCCATTTTACAATTGAAGAAACTGAAGCAAACAGAGATTAAGTGACTTATAGTGACTTATGCAAGGAAGGTCTGATTTGAACTCAGGTCTTCCTGTCTCAAAATCTCAATCCAGATACTGTGCCATGTTTAGGACACGCAAGGTACAATGCTAAGGCAGGAGATGATCACTGTGGCATGGGATATTCATAATGCATTTATATTTATTTTCTGAAGAGGACTGCAGAAATCTGATTAAGACAGGAATATCAACATCTTTGTGAAAACAGTATGCTGTGTGACGAGACAATAGTAATGAAAAATATTATAAGATTTGGCATGAGACAATCATAATGAGTGGCAAAATCTCTAGACTTTACAGTCTAAACTCTACAATACTCCATGATGTAGGTCAGGGTCATTATCCAAATTTTACAGCTGAAGAAACTAAAGTGGGGAGAGTCAGAATAAGTATCTCAAGGCCACACAGTAAGCCAATGACAGAGCCAGAAAGAGAATTTATGAGATTCTGACTCTCAGTCCAATGTTCTATGAACTAGACCTCCATGCTATTCCACAAAATGTAGGGAGAAATGACTTGGTCAGAACAGTTCATGATTACATATGAATTTTAATTCAAAAGACAAGAATTGCCAATTTATTCGACTTGTATTTATTTATAATTATTTCCTTGTGAGTTACTCATCACTATGTTTCATAGCTATTTTCTACTTTCCTAGTGTCTATGGATTGATTATGACAAGCAAGCCTTTGGCTTTTAAGTACTCAATATCTCTTTTGGAAATATTGTGAATTTACAAGTTATAATAAATGACTGGAAACCTAAATGAATTTTACATTTGAGTCCTCTCTCAAAGTATATCTTTCCTTATTGATTGAAAGAAACTATGAACAAAGATTTTGAAATTAAGGAGTTGGGGTTTTGTGAGGGGGGAATATGGATCTAAATCCATGATTTTATTGATAAATGGAACTGTGTTTTAGGAAGTTCTTTATGAATGTGAATTTTCATACTTTGTAAATTATGGTATACTAAAGGATTAAGTGAATTTTCCTGGGAAATAGAGTTATATGAGTTCCAAGAACCTCTACTTTAAAAAAGGGGGCTCAGTCTAGAATTCTTCCTATTTTTCATTGTTGTTATTGAAGTTGTTATTGCTGTTTGTTTCTCAACTCAGGGATGTGCAAGTGCATTGTATTTAAGTGGGTAGATTGGATGGGTGGGGAGTCACCAACCTTACTTTCTCCTTTGGAACCATCTGAGTCCAGAAGCTAGACATGATCAGGACACCTGCAGGTGGTTCTAGATGTAATTGAAGAAGTTGATCTTTTAAGCTAACAAGTTTAATAGTTTTCATTTTGACCAAGGCAAAACTTATTCATTGATTAAGACTAGACAAGAAAGAAATGAAGCAAAAGAATATTTCTTTTACATAGTATATTCCCCCCAAAAAAATTAGTCTGGGAAGGGAAGACTCTTGAGATTCCTGGCCAAAATGAAAACAATTGCTCTGAGCCAATCAGGGCCCAGACGTTGACCAAATGGGACTTGGCTACAGACGTACTGATAGACAATCAAGGAGAATCAGAATGATTTGTGGTGGTAAATCCCAAGGTATTTTTCCAGGTTTCAAAGATCAAAGTTTACATCTCTTTGGGTAAAGCACCCACATGTAAGGGTGGGAGAGAAAAAGAGAGAAGAAGAAAGAAAGAAAAGAAAGAAAGAAAGAAAGAGAGAGAGAGAGAGAGAGAGAGAGAGAGAGAGAGAGAGAGAGAGAGAGAGAAGAAAGAAAGAAAGAAAGAAAGAAAGAAGAAAGAAAGAAAGAAAGAAAGAAAGAAAGAAAGAAAGAAAGAAAGAAAGAAAGGAAAGAAGGAAGGGAAAGAGAGAGAGAGAGGGAGAGGGAGAGGGAGAGAGAGAGAGAGAGAGAGAGAGAGAGAGAGAGAGAGAGAGAGAGAGTGCTGTGTTACTAAACTGGTCAGTGGGGCAGCTCTGACTACTCATTTAGGCTGTTTGTCCTTCATTCTTGAAGAGGACCTTCAAGTGAAGTTCTCACTAAGTTATATTGCTTTTGAACTTCGGCATCACGCCACCATCCACCTCCTTCTCACTTCTCCTAACCATCCCTTTCCCTTGTTCAACTTCCTTTTAAGTATTATGTTCACCAATTAAGCAGAAGGCTCCTTGAGGGCAGGGATTTGTTTTTAAACTTCTTTTTGTATCTCCAGTACTCATTATTACCTGACAACTAGCATTTATCAGACTTAAAGGAAGATCTTAATGATTCTAAGGATGACTCTCTACAGGGACATGCTTCTTTTATAAAAATTTTATTTATCTAAGGGAACAGGGTTATGTGACTTGCCCAAGGACACATAACTAGGCAATTATTGTATGAGGGAAAATTTGAACTCGAGTCCTCCTGGTGCTTTTTCCACTGTGCTACCTAGCTTCCCCTAGGGCCATGTTTCTTTATCAATGTGTACATCACATAATGTATTTCAATCATTTTGGAACCAATGATTTCATCTTTGCAGACATTTTTTCTAATGCACAAATCGAAACTCAGGCTCACTAATTTTTGAAGATTACCCCAAGGACTAGCAAAACTGAGATTTTGTCTAAAAACATAGAGCAAAGGTCTCCCACAACAGACAGGCAAAGTCAATGGCCTTCTCAGAAAAATATTTTTAAATGTATAAAACAAAATAGATAGGATTATAAAGGAAACCAATATTATTGAAATAAAAGATATATATATATATATACATATATATATATATGTATATATATTTCCCATATAAGTTCATATATTCCTTAAAATATCAGACCCCAGGCTAAAAGTTCTTATACTTGAGGAAGTCTCTGGTAAAGCAATCAGTGAATTTAAGTGAAAATATCAGTCACAATGATTGGTTGTATAGACTTACCAATTGCCTGGAGTTTTCTCCTTTCAAATTGTTGCTTTAGGGTAGTATTGAGACAGCTTGAAATTGCTATGGTCAAACCTCGGGATAATGATTTAAGACTTAGTTATCAGAAAGAACTACCTTCATATCTTAGAAGATAGCTTTTTGAGTTACTGGGGCTGAAAGGTTTTTTTGGTTTTTTTTTTTTTTTTTGATAAGCAAGCTGAAAGCAAATCTACTTCTCTGAACCTCTTTCCTCTTTTTGCTGGACTATAAAGTTTTTCAAGTATGAAATTTTAAAAGTTTGGGAGAAATAATTTCTGGGTAATTAATCATTTTATTAAGAATACTAGCATATTATCCATAAATTGGGTCAGTGACACTTTCTAATGCCAAAGACAAATCCTAATAGAGGTCTCAGTTTATTTGCCCTGGAAAGAGTTGGTGTTCCTGTGGGTGTCAATCAACTCTGATCGATTTACAATTAATGAGAGAGAGAATAAATATTAAAATGAAGGGTAGACCTATACTGAGGAGGAGTTAAAGGGGAGATGAAACTTTATTTGTGTCATTTATTTCTAAATTTTCCATCTTTGAACAATGACTTCGAAGAATTTATTCCCAACCATACCTCTGAAGAGCACAATGGATTTTCCTACCTGAATGGGGTCTGAACAATACTGAGGAGAAAGTTATCTCATTATGCCCATTAGAGACTAAACAACCTAAAGACTTCTGAAAACATCCTAGACCTAATCCAATAACTGGTTATTATTATGAGAGAAATAATCATTTTTTCTTCAGCTTAGCAAGACCCTTGAGAACTTTTGTTGATTTATGTAAAGCCACCGAGTTATATACCATTTTGAAAGGTTACAAAGGAGAAAGAAAAATAGAAATTAAGATATCAAAGTCCATAACCTCAAAATATGCATATAAAGGCACAAAATATAGGAAACAAACAAGATAAATCTCTGAACCTAGGAGATAAAATTGACTTTATAGTCCTCAGTGAGGTATGATGCAATGAGATACATATATATAATCCAATTCATGATTGTATAACCTGTTAAGGGAAATAATGTATAGGTTAAAAAAAAGGACAAGTAACATTGGAATTAAAGTAAGTATATGTAAAGATCAATGGAGGAGGGGAAGACATAATCACTTTTTGTCCTTATCAGGGATACATTTTCCACATGGTTAAATGGATGATCATTTACTTAGATATCTATTTAATAGTCTTAAGCAAAGCTTAGAGCTATGTACCTTGGATTGGACTTCTGTTTTCATCCAACAGACTATCTGGAGAGAAAGAGGCTATAGATGAGGAATTGAGAAACAGAGACATACACAAAGATCACTTGGAGTTCACTTTTACAAAGAGGATCGATACTTTCTTGACTTGTGTTAATGATAATTTTATCCTTTAGTAGTAAAACAACCAACAAATGTCTATTCTCTATTCTCTCCTGGACCAACAGAGAGAAATTGGTTGCTGGGATGTTAATGATATAATAGTGAGAATTGACCGCTCTTTCCTGGTTTGTGAGAGTGGAAAGTCTTTCTTTATTGTGGATCTACAGGTAAAGCCTGGAAGACAACTCTAAGGGTATGTCTTAAAATGTTTTGCTTTATGTAGTGTTTTATTGGGGGGGGCGGGGGGGACTGGGGTAAACTTCAAGGACTTAGGATATGAATCTGTTAGAGTTAGAGAAGGAAACATATACTGTGAATCCAAATTTACTCAAATCCTGTCTTAAGAAAAGACTCCACCAGTGGGAGGAGGAGGTTTTAGCTGAAACAATGTTATCTGTTCACTTCAAAGCTCTTCCATCTGAGACCAGCCTTATTATTGAAAGGGTTTGAAGAAGGTTGCAATGAATAGGGGAATGGAGAGGTGGTTAGGAAGAAAAATAGAAAATTATCAATGACTCAATAACAATTCTTTTTTCCTTATACTTTGTAAATCCTTCATGCCACTTTTTGAGCTTCAGATTCAATGTCTTGCTGGGACGAAGTGGATTTGTCAGTTTTCTACAGTGCAGAATACTGAAAAGGTCAGCTTAGTATGACACACCATGTAAGTCATTATCAGGATTATATCTCATTTGTAATAAGCCTGAGAACTAGAACAAATTTTGTAAAGTCTGCCAAAAGAACATGGGAAACATGTAAGTTTTATTGAAAGCCTGGTTTTCATCTCCATCTATGTCGATAAATAGAGGTGTTTACTCACAAATGTGTTGTTTACCTGAGTAATAGTCAAAATAGAAAAGACATGTTTATTTAATGTGGATGTTTTCAACAAATGGGGGAAGAATTAAAATGAAAGATATTAACAGTTTTTTGTTGTTCAGTTGTATCTAACTCTTCATGATCCCATTTAGGGTCACACAGCTAGTAAATGTCAGGCCAAATTAGATCTTTCTGACTCCAGGGCAGGCATTCTCTTCACTATACTGCCTATTAGTAGAGAAGGCAGCTTCTCTAAATTACTTATCATCCATCTATCCATCTATCTCTATCTATCTAGCTATATTTAAGCAAATATAGTGTTCAACAAATACAGTTAAAAACAATCAAGTCTTGTAGTTGAAAGTTTGGTTGATATTTGTCCATTAGCTTCTGATCTGTGACTATCTCAAACTGGCGAAAGGATTGTCATATTGCTGCCTTAGATATGAAAATAAAAACAGACTTACCTTAGTTGCATTCATGTCATTCTGTTAGCCCAGGGGACTTCTCTAGTAATGAGATGGGTTTCTATGCCTTTCTCCTAAACCACTTAGTGCATTCAAATGAAAACACAGACAAATATAAAATTATATAGCCTCCTTGTCAAAAATCTAAAACTAAAAGGTTGACAACCTTCTCTAGGTGACTGTTGAGATGATCAGGGAAGAAGGAAAGATAATTGGTAATAATACAAAATGCACTTATCTGAGGGCACTACTGTGCCTCTATTATACTTTTAGGTACAATGTTGAAATCTATTAAACTGCATAATATTTTCCCAAGGGAGTGGTGGAAGCCCACTTTGTTTGAAATATTTAGAACTAGATTGGACAATGCACTAGAAAATACATGTGCTATAGTGAGCATTTGTGCCTCAACCCTTGGGATAGGCAGGATGACCTAATAGGTACTTTTCCATCATTATGTTTCTGATTCTGTGGGAGTGTTAATAGCTGCTTCATATTTAAGCAGATGAGCAGCATTTGGGTCTTCAAGGGAAATTGGGTTTGAGTCTATAGAATGTCAAGGCAGAGGTGACAAGACTAATGACAGGGGAATGAAGGATGCCTTAGTGGAAGTTAATTGATTTGGGAGAAGAATGGGCAAATGGCAGTGTGCTGGGGTTTAGCAAAATGCTTCAACTTTTTTTTCAAATGTTTTCAGTTCAAGAAAACCCAAAACACATTTGGCTAAACACTTTTTCCCTTAATTTTCAAGCCCATGTGTATTTCAAGGGAAATTTAATCCATGTGTTTCTGATTCATTTACACTTAGCTCATCAAAATGCGGTTTCGTAAGACTTATTTGATGTCTAAGAAGCCTTATGAGCCTTTTTATAAGCCTTTTTTTCCCTTTGAACCAGGAAGTTACATTTTGCCAAGAGTCAATGGGACTTCAATTTCAGAAAATACAAATTTCACTGGAAACTTTGAACCCCGGAAGTTTGGGTGAGCACTGATTCTGATAAAATACATTCTCCCAACTATAATTTGTTATCATTTCAAAAGATTTAGCAACATCCATCTTAAGCTTATTTTTTAAACAAAAAATAACTTTAGGAATAACTTCTTTAAGAGACAACAATGGAATTTATTTCAGGATATGATCATGTCAAGGGCTCTGATAACTATCTAGAAATACATCTCTGAATGATGAGTAATCAGAGTGGTAATGGCATATTTATCCAAGGAGTAACAATGTTGTAGTGACTCAAAAAGGTATTTAGATTGGCAATTATTATACCTTAAAAAAAGAAAAACCATTTTGCCCCATTGTTATTGCTCTCCACATGACTTCTCTGGTCCTTCAAACAAGAAACAGATAAACAAGACTCAGTCAATTTGCTGATTCAGGTGCATGCAATCCCCCTAATCTCACTGCCGGTACTCTTAAAGAGTATCTGGGGTAAGGAAAAACACATCCGGTCCATCCGTCAAGAGTACATGAGAAGGCCAACAAATACTTGCACCTGCAGGCCTACTTACATCTTCCGCCAGTGTGGGAAGCAACATAATGAGACAGCTGAGAAGCTGACACTAGTTCTATTCCTCTCCCTCCTCTGTCATCCTCTTCCCCTTGCTGCCTCCAAACCCCTTCCTCACGACACATGAACACACACACATACACACAACACACACAAACACACACACACACACACACACACTACTCACACACACTCTCACACACATTCACATGACTCCACGATGGAGCAAATGTGGCACATTCAACCAAGTCTGAGTTGACATGTTTTACACATTACTTTCATTTGATTATTCTTTGGATGAATTCTTCGTTGAGAACAAGATAATGAAAACCATACGGCCATTGTGCAAAGAATCTGCAGTCACTTTGGCTGTTCCCTTGCAGCCCATTTCATTTCACAAGGACTCTAGATGTAAAACAGCCTTATCCTTTAATGTGCTCAAGCAGAAGATAACAATCAGGTGGAATCTTACCCTCTATAGTCTTGGATGATGTGTTGAACATGACCCAAATAGTTGCTGTTTTTCCAAAGTGTATGGGAGAAATATCAGAAGCAAATATTCCATGTAAGCAGGGAACCTAGACAGGGACACTATTAACTGATCAAAATTTTTATGTATTTTTGGACAGGGAATTTCTGTATGGGGAAAAATTGAAGCTAGAATAACTAATACAGGTAATGAGTAAGAATTAAAAGCAAATTGAAAGATTTTGTGATTTGGCCTCAAATTCTGAATTGCTGCCTAAAGGAAATGAGTATTTTTTTGAGTGTTGCAATGGCTGAAGGTGAATATGTACTAAGATTGTGTACTGGGATTTGGCTGCTCACACCAAATGATCTTTTTTTCTCTCTTAATGTCAGGAAGTTCAGAATACAGGTGTGAGGATGAAGAATTATTCATAAATTCAAATTCCTCTATCAGTTCTCAAAGCAATAAAAATACAGATGAGATCCCTGGCATCTGAGAAAGCAGAGTGTTTATTTTCACTTTCTAATTTGCCACTTTTTAAATATATATATATATATATATATATATATATATATATATATATATAATGAAGGACCACAGAAAATAGAAGTTCTTATATGAAATAGTGAAAAAATTGTAGAAAGATAAACATATCTTTAAAAATATTTGAAGAAACTCACCTGATGACTACAATTCAATAAAATATTCTAATTTGGGTGGCTTAAATGAGTAACTATCTCAGTGCTTGAAATGTAGTAATAATTTGATAATTACTTATGAATTAATTGATAAGATTGAGAAGGTAGATATTAATCATAAACATAACTATGAATTATATTTCTGTATGAAGGAAGGTGAAACAATAATAATATTCAATATCTGTGTATTCAGTGTTTTTCATGATCAAATTTCTCAATAAATATTAACTAATTTGAGTCAATGTACATTTATTAAATATATCTACTCTGTGTCAAACACTGCCCTAAATCTTGCTGATACGAGGTAAGACAAAAAACAGACCTTGCCCTTAAGGAGCTGATAGTCTATTGGGAGAGACAATGTGAATTATGTCCTTAGAAAATATGTTTGTGTTTAATAGAAGTAATAACAGAGAGAAGGCACTCCCATTGAGGGACAGGAAAAGTCTTCCTCCATATTGTAGAATTTGAGCTAAGTCTTGAAGGAATGTCAAATGGTCAAAAATTGAAAATTTCATGGAAGTGTAATAAATGATAAGAAGGTCAAAGTTCCTAGATTTTGTTATGTGGAAATGAGTAAAGTGTAAAAACAATTGAAAGGAAAAAGAAGGGGCTAGGTTATGAAGGACTTTAAAAGCCAAGCAGAGGACATGATCTTTGATCTAGGAGGCAATTAGAAGCTACTGAAATTTAGTGATTGACATAGCTAGACTGTGCATTAGGAGATCCTTTGGCATTTGACGGAATTTCAATAGTTGAAGAAAGTGACTTGAAGCAATAACATCTACTAGTAGGGTTTGGCTTGAGGAGATGAAGGTATGACTCCATTGGAGGAAAGAAGGGAGCATATTTGAGAGATATAATGATGGTTGAAATGATAGTACCTGACAATATTTTGAGGAGTGAGAGTAAATAGTTGAAGATGACATCCAAGTGGCAAATTTGGTATCATGGTGGTTCTCTTTTTTGGTCATTACGAAATTCAGAAGAGAAAAAGGTATTGAGTGAAGATAATGAATGGACATTTGGAAATGATCAATTTAAGATAGTTATAAAATATCTAATAGGCAGCTGGAGATATAAGATATTTTGTAAGAAGAATGGTCTTGTCTAAATCTGAGAATATTTTGCATAGAGATGATAATTGAGTACATGAAAACTGATATGATCAGTGTGATATAGCATGGAGAGAGAGGGGAGGGTTAGGAAAGAAACTGGGAATAGGTATGCTTGTAAGTCATTCCTAAATGAAGAGACAGCAAAGGAAAATGAGAAGGAATATTCAGATGCAGAGGAGGAGAAACAGAAGAGAACAATTCTATGAATTTATAGAAAGGAATGTCAGGAAGAAAAAGATCAACAATGTCAAAGGTTGCAGAAACTCAAGAAAATGAGGGTAGAGAGAAGGCTATTAGACTTGACAATTAAAAATTATTTGTAACTTTAAAAAGAGTATTTTAGTTGAATAATGAAGTCTGAAGTCAAAATACAGAAATATCATAAGAGAGTAAAAGAAGAAGTGAAGTAGACATCATTCTTGAATTTAGCCATGAAAGAAAGAGAAATATAGCACATAACAACTTCAGAATTTTTTTATAGTAAATTTCCTGTATTACATCAGGTGGGTTTTCACAAAGGATAGTACAACAGATCATATTTTGATGTTCATATAATTGACTAAAAGGCATTGAGAACAAGATCCTTGTAGACTTCTTTTTCTGTTGACTCTTAAAAAAGAAGAGCACATCATGTTGTCAGAGTAATAATCAGGGGCAATTTTAGGGTAGATGTAACAGAGAATACCATGTTATCCAGAGAAAGATTGTGGAGTTTAAACAAAGACCAAAGATTATTACCTTCAATTTTTTAAAAAAAGTTGTCTTATAATTTTGCTTTCTCTAATATTTTATTTTTTTCCACAAGGATATGATTTTTCTCTCAACACATTCAATTTTGATTATGGTGTAACATGGAAAAAATATAAACATTATCAGACTGCCTTCTATGGGGGAAGGGGGAAGGAAAGGAGAGTGGGAGGAAAAAGTGTAAAATTCAAAACATTACTAAAAATGATAGAAACTACCATTATACATATTTTGAAAACAAAAAAAAATTATAAAAAAAATCAAGAACAGAGATGTGAAGACAAGATGGTAGAGTAAAGGCAGGGACTCAGCTGAACTTCCCCCAAACCGCTTCAAATATCTTTAAATAATGACTCTAAAAAATTCTAGAGTGGCAGATTTCACAAAAAGATTGAGTGAAAGAATTTTCTGGCCCAAGACAACTCCAGCCCAGGGAGACTGGATTAGTGGTAGCACTGGCAATTTTCAGACCTCTGAGTTCAGAGATTGCCAAGGACAATTTGGATGGTCAGCAGGGAAAGTCTGCCTCAGTGGGGCATACTCAATAATTACCTAGCTGTGTGACCTTGGGTAAATCACTGAAGCCCATTGCCTTGCAAAAAAACAAACAACTAAAAAAAAGAAACAATAAACCAAAACCAAAGGAATGAAAAACTAGAAGAAAACCAACTGACCCGGAAAATAGATCTAGAAAGAGATCATTTAAAAATATTGGTCTACTGGAAAACTGTAATTAAAAAAACCTATATTCCATCTTTCAAGAAATTATCAAGGAAAACTACCCTGATATTGTAGAAGCAGAGGGTAAAAATAGAAATTGAAAGAATCTGCCAATCACTTCCTGAAAGAGATCTTAAAATGAAAACTGCCAGGATTATTACAGCCAAATTTCAGAGTTCCCAGGTCAAGGAGAAATTATTGAAAGCAGTTGGAAAGAAACAATTCAATTATCATGAAACCACAGTCAGAAAAATGTAAGATTTAGCAGCTTTTATATTAAGAACTTAAAATATTTTATTCTAGAAGGCAAAAGAACTTGAATTACAACCAAGAATCAACTACCCAGCAAAATTGAGTGTGCTCTTTCACAAAAAAAAATGGATATTCAATGAAAATAGGGGACTTAAAAACTTTCCTGATGAAAAGATCAGAGATGAATAGCAAATTCGATCTCCAAATATGAGACTCACATGAAGCATTGAAAGGAATATAGGAAAGGCAAATCATAAGGGACTTAATAATGTTGAACTGCTTATTTTCCTGCATGGGAAGATTATAGTGATAACTCATATGAATTTTCTCATATATTAGGGTGATTACAAGGAATCTATGTAGAAAAGTAACAGTTGAGAGTTGAATATAAGTGATAATATATTGAAAAAGATGGAGTTAAGTGATGAGAGAGAAAGGGAGAAGTAGAAAGGAGTAAGTTATTTCACTTAAAAGAGGTAGGATAAAGCTTTAGTAGTGGAGTGGGAAAGGTGAGAATTGAGAGGGGAGTGAGTGAATCTTATTCTCATTGAAATTGGCTCAATACACATTCAAATGGGTACAGAAATCTATCTTAGCATAAAGGAAAGTAAGATGGGAAATGGATGGGAGAATATGGGGTGGGAGGGGGAGGTGATTAGAAGGCAGGGAAGATTATCTTAGAGTAGTCAGATGCAAAACACTTTTGAGGAGGGACAGAATGAAAGGAAAAATAGAATAGAATCTATTGGGATGGGGGAATATGATGGAGGGGAAATCCAATTAGCAATAGTAACTATGGGAAAAAATATTTCAACAAGTTTCTCAGAAAAAGACCTCATTTCTTAATCATAAAGAACCGAGTCAAATTTATTTAAAAAAAATGAAGAGCCATTGGCCAATTACCCAATGATCAAGAGATGTCAACAGTTTTCAGATAAAGTTATCAATGCTATCTATGGCCATATTAAAAACAAGTCCTAATTCACTATTGATTTCCAAATGAAAATTAGAACTATTCTGAGGTAGCACCTTTTACCTGTTGGATTGGTAATTGAACAGAAAGAGAAAATGCAAAATGTTGGTGGGGATGTAGGGAAAATGAGATATTGTTGGAAGAGTTGTGAAATGGTTCAACAATTCTGTAAAGAAATTTGAAACTATATCGAAATGGCTATAAACATCAAAGGGCTATTCTTTGACTTAGCAATGCCATTGCCAGGTCTATGATTCCTGAAGAGATAGAAAAAACAGGGAGGAAAAGAACCTATATGTTTAAGGATAGCAGCTCTTTTCTGGGAAGAAACTAGAGATTCCCTATCAGCTGGGAAATGGCTGAACGAACTGTGGTATGTTATTGTGATGAAATGCTATTCTGTTATAAGGACTGATGAACAGGATGCTCTTAGTGAAATCTAAAGACTAACATGAATATGATGCAATGGTAAATATATACAAAGTAATAATAATATTGCAGTATAATCACTTGTGAATAATTTAGCTTTTCTCAACAATTCTGTGATCCAAGACAACTCTGAAGGACTTAAGATAAAGAGTAATATCTGTCCCCAAGACAGAGCTGATGGTGTCTGAAGACAGATTGAAGCATACTTTGTTTTTTTTCTTTATTTTTTCTTGAGATTTCTTTTTGGGGGAAGGGGAGAGTGGTGGCTATGTTTACTTTCACAAGATGATTGTTTGGGTGAGGGTTTGCATTACTACACATTTTTAACCTATATCAAATAACTTGCTTTTTCAATGAAAGGGAGTGGGATGGGAAGAAGGGAGAGAATTCAGAGCTCAAAGTTTAAAAAATGAATGTAAAAAAAACTTGCTTTTAGATGTAACTGGGGGAAAATAAAATAAAAATTAAAGCCAAAAAAATGAGAGCAAAATTCATTCTTAAAACTTTCTTCTAGAAAAGTATTTCTTGTATGTCAAAGTAACACAAAAAGTTTTGAAAATATAATGAAAATAAGTGAAGAGGGGAGGTAGGGAGGGGGAGAGAAGAAGGAAAGGGGGAGAGGGAGGAGGGGGGGGAGGTAGGTAGGAAGGAAGCATTTATTAAAAATGTTTACCATGTTCCATATTCCACAATGCTAGGTTAAACATTGGAAATACAAAGAAAATCAGATCATCCTCCCAAGGAATTCATATTCTAATGGAGTTGTGGGGGAGGGGAAGGGGATATAGAACAGAAAATGGAGGTGAAAAAAAGGGGAATAGGTAGAGCTGGGGAAAGTATTTTTATTTGGAAGTCTGGAGGTAGAACTTAGACATAGATCTGAGAGAGAAATTCAGAATGACCACTGGGGGGCCTTTCCATTAAACATGTTTGAAGAGGAATCACCAATTTGATGGGGGAAAAAGTGAGATGATTGATACAGAGGGTGTTCCCTAATGAGTGGTTTTTGCTGAAATGTTCCAGAGTGAAGTGACCTTGGGAATGAAGGGAAATTTCAGGATGATGCAGAAGCCAAAAGAGGGTGGTTTGAAGTCTGAGGGAGAGCGAAGAAAGAAGACTAAGTCCATTAGTTTTAAAGAAAGAAGTCCATTATCTTGAACAATAAGAACATTATTAATAGGAAGTCTTGTTAAATTGAAGTCAAATCATTGTTGAATTGAAATTAACTGAATTAGACTTTTTACTATTAAAACAAAACAAAATATTCATAAAAAGGATTAAAATACATGTTTTATCATTTTGGTTGTGAGAATCAATCATTCCCACTTACAGAATTTGGGGGTCATCAAAAAGGTTCCATTTAAGCATTGAATGAATCTCCTTTTCTTCGCAATCATTTTCATTTAATGAGTGCGAGATTCACTTATTCAATTCAATATGAATCAATTCAATTAAAGCCTATTAAGTTTATTAAGCACTTAGAATTTGCAAGGAACTATACTAGATTCTGGTATCATAGAGAATCCAAAACACCCATTCCATTTTTTCAGGGAAACATGGTAAGTATATATAGAAAAATATATAGTCATCCTTAGACATTCATTGATTTCAATTTTTGATTTTAGTTATTTGTGGATTGGCTATTCATAATTAATAAGAATTTTTTTGATATTTGCAGTATCCTGAGGAAAATCACAGATGCCACATGTATTTAAGGAAAATTAAAGAAAAATATTTCATAAGTCATGAATATATAAGGGCCATATATTATTAATCTAGTTTTATCTTTTATCATTTACAATATTATAACAATAATATATTTATTATAAACAGTTAAATTTTGTTAAAAGTTTCAATATAACTGAAGAACTCTGAAATAGGTATTCTCTTTAGGAATGTCTCCTCTTTCTGTCTCCAGCATTCTGACTGAGTCATGTTATTTCAAATTGAAATGATCTTCATATCTTATGGTGTTTCTATATAAAGAAATCCTTGAAGACTTTGTTGCAGGTACAATGAAGTCTGAGAAGACTCTGCATAGGATGCAATATGCTAATTTCTCTTACATAGAAGCTACTATTTTTAATGGATGCAGGTCCAGTGGATAGAGCACTGACATTGGAATCATGAGGACAGGAGTTGAAATCCAGCATCAGTTACTTGATAACTAGCTGTGTGACCCTGGTCAAGCCATTTAACCTTGATTGTCTCACATCCAGGGCCAACTCCAGTCATCCTGATTCATATCTGGCCACTGAATCCAGATGGTTCTAGAGGAGAAAATGGGGCTGGTAACTTAGCACAGCCTCCCTCACTCAAATCCAATCCATGTGCTTATCAGGACATCACCTCCCTGATGTCATGGCCCTCTTTGAGCAAAAAAGGATAAACATTATTAAATATAATTAAATTATCAAAATAAAGGTTTTGGGAAAGGGCTTAAGAATTATTCCTGTTTTTTCACATTTATGGGGGTCCTATGTCTCTAACCTTTTTGAAAAACCTGGAAGGATTGTATAACTAATTTGAGAAGAGACAGAGAGAGATACACACACACACACTGTGCATAGAAACTTGAAACGGGATTCATAGCCAAGAACAATTTGCCTGAAATATAGAGACTATATTAAGTGATATATAGTAAGATTAGAATGGCAGATTGAATTTATATGATGGAAGTCTGTAATTGTTTAGTTTGGAGCTGGGATGTTATATTACAGGCAAGAGGGAGCCACTGAAGCTTTTGAGTTTTGCTACCCTAAACTTTTTTTCCCTGGGAAGAAGGAGGGACTATTGTATCAGCCATTTTTTAAAAGTATTTAGAAAGGTTGGGCCATAACCTAGTTTGTTCCTTCTTAAAAATGTTCTGTTAAAACCTGAAAATCATTGTGCTCAGCAACAACAATATTGTAGGAATAATCAAGTGTGAAAAATTCAGTTGCACTGATCAAGACCAAGTCAAATAATTCCAAAGGAGACATGATGAAAAATGGTATCTACCTCTAGAGAGAGAAAGGATGAATTCTGAATACATTTTGAAAAATACTTAATAAAGAAAAAACAGAATTATTTTAATTATCCTTTTTTTGTTTGTTTTTCTTTTGCAACATAGTTAATATAATCAAAGTCAAAGTGTTAGTCTTTTCAAGGAGGGGGGAAGGCAGAAAAAAGGAAGAGAATTTGGAATTCAGCATTTAAAATGTCTTTAAAATTCTTTTACCTATAATTGGTAGATATTTAACAAAATAAATAAATAAAATAATTAAAATAATAAAATAAATAAAATAATTAAAAAATGTTTTACCAAAAAGAATTAGTTACTGACCAAGAATCTGATTTGGTAGTTTTCTAATGACACATATTAAAGTATCAATTCTATTTACTGACAATCTATTGTTAATAGGTGAACATATTTTTCATATATGTATATATATATATATGAGTATGTGTGCTTAAATATTTATCTTATATATTGAGATATATATATATATAATATATACATATGTATATATATGTGTATATATATATATATATAGAGAGAGAGAGAGAGAATGAATTTGTTTACAGAACAGAATGACTTGAAATTAATAGACTAGACTGGAACACAAGACTTAGATTTTGTTCCCAGCTCTGCCATTAATTAACAAAGTGACCCAAGGCAAGTCATTTGGTCTCCCTGAGTCTTAGTTTACTCATCTGCAAAATGAGGGGATTAGACTAGATTATTTCAAAGGTTTCTTTAAGATCTGACATTCTATGATTGTTTAGTCAATACTTAGTAATTAAAATGAATGTTTTTCATGGCATGAAAAGGTTTGGGGATGTGGTAACACTGTTTTTTGGTAAAGATAGAGTCAAAGAGGATTCAGAAAGTCCAAGTTCTAGTCCCTTCACTATTTAATAAGTATGTAATTGGAAGTTTAATGACTCTGTGTCTGAGTATCCTTATATGTAAAGTGAGAGGACATGTTTAGACACTTAAAGGCCCCTGGAATCTCAAAAATTTTGCAATTTTATGTTACTGTTAATTATATGATATTTTCTTAAAGACATTTAAAGAAGATAAGAGGTCGGGGGGAAATTTTGAATTATTGCAGAATTATGAAGTATTGCAGCTAGACTTGGACACTATCTCCTAGTGTTGCCTCTGGAATCTGAGGTTACCAGGTAAGCATAGGAATTTGGGGGCCACTGAAAAGGGGAATGAATTCAAATGCTGCTCAGGATTTTTATTATGAAATATAATGAAGTAAACAGGTTAAAGAAACTTTTCTGCCCCCAAGGGTCAACAATCACTTAAGTCAGAATGAATAACAAAAGGCTAGGCCTGGGGGCATGGGAGACAAAGTCAGGGAGAGGGAGATAAGGAAAGACAGAAACAGAACTGAGTGGGCCAGGTGGGCCAACCAACCCCAAGGGAAGGTCCAGTTGGGTGTTTTATAGTCTTGTCCCTTATCTGGGCACTGAGGGCAAAAAAGGACCTCCCTCCCCCATTACATGACTGTAGTCAGATAGAGAGTTGAAGACTGGGGGAAATGAGGAGATCAGGTTACAAGTTTTACATCAAAAGTTGAAACAATAGGAGTCAATTTACTTCTCAAGAGTGAGGAACCTCCACCCATTTAACAAGGTTTAACAGCATTTAAGTTTACAGTATTTTGGTTTTGTTATATCCATAATTCTCTTATAATCTTCTGCATCACTAGGACTCAGAGTGCTAGGCAAAACCAGTTTCATTACTCTAGTCTTCTCAGGACTGAATCCAACTATGAACATCCCAACCAAGATGCTGTATTTTATATATTAATGATACTCTCTATATCCACTGGTAAAATCTGAGTATCCCTTGTCTCTGGGGTGGGGAGGTAAAACTGAGTCCTTTGGAGGAAAGAATTTTATTTCTTTTTCTTTTTTTATATAAATATTTTATTTGTTTTCCAATCAGAAGTTTCAATAAGTGAACAACATTTCCAGAGGACAAAGGAGTAGTGGTACAACATTAGGATGAGCTCTGTTCAGGTAGAATAATTTTATGACAGGAAAGTTTCTCATATACATTGCCTCAGCTTCAGGTCAGTGTGATCAATACAATAGCTATATCCTAGAGGGCAAAGAACAAGAGTTCTATTTAAGGAGGGTCAAGGTCCCAAAGAACAATTATTATACCCTTGCTCTGATATCTTAATGAAAGAATGAATTCCAAGAATTGTTTTTTTTAGAAGAAGAATAATTGATTGTATTGCTTATGGTTGATGGACAGGTGGTGCAGTGAATAAAGAATCCATCTTCCTGAGTTCCTGAGTTCAAATCTAGTTTCAGACCCTTATTAGCCATGAGACTCTGATCAAGTCACTTAACCCTGTTTGGCTCAGTTTCCTTATTTATAAAATGAACTAGAGAAGGAAATGGCAAACTTCTCCAGGATCTTTGCTAAGACAACTCCAAAGGAGGTCATGAAGAATTAAACATAACTGAAAAATGACAGCAAAATGATGATAGTTTACAAAAGCAGTCAGTACATATAAAGTCTAAGAAATTTTATTGTCTTTCGTATGTCTGAATATGAATATAGAATCATTATCCTAGATTCTTATAGGCCAACTAATTCAACCTTCTAATGATCATATGAGAAAATTGAAGCCCTATTTAGTAGCCCTAACTCACAATAGTAAGTGGCAAAGCTGGGATTTGAACTACAAATCAAATTCTCTTTTTTACTCATAGATCATTGCTGATTTTAGTCCATTTGCTACTGAGCATGTTTGTAGTGTCCTTTTATTTTATTAATTTTTAGACTGTAATTCATCAGTAACACCTATAGCTCATTGATGAAAACCCCATCTTCCCCCCCAAAATATGGAGATTATACCAAATTTGAATCTGTCTGCTTATCAAATTAGAAACAAAGGGAAAAAAGCATCAAACTTCTAAACCATAATTTCAAACAAGCTTCCCAAGGGTCAACATTTTTATTAAAAGGAAAAAACAATATGGTGCATCCATTATTCTTTCATTTTGCAAAATGTCAAACTCTATGTGATCCTTTTTAGCTTCTATGGGTGTTCCAAACAGAACACATTTAGAGGTAGAACTAATACCCCGCAAAGCAAATATAGATCAGAATGTGCATAAAAAGGCAATCATGACTTACACTGTCTCACACACACAGAGCATCAAAAAAAACCATTTAATCTGACAGAAATAAAGTGTAAGATTTCTTTTGAACTCCCCATCTATAGCATCTATTTTTGCTCAGTCCTGTCTTAGGAAAATTATGATTTTCAAGTGTCTAAAGGATATGCATATTGTGATGAATTTGGGTTACTCTTTCACCTCTCAGAACTGAGAAAAGGTCACTGGCAGTTCATCTACTTGAGTAGCTAAATTTGTGTTATTTTCTGAAGTTGAACACAGGAGGGACACAACTTAGAACAGGAATGTATGATTTGCTCTTAAACTCAGTACTCCTTGCCCCACCCCCACCCCCCCAAAAATGTCATGCATGTTTACCTTCATTTTGGAATCTCAGAAATTATTGAATAAGTTAAATCAATGGATTAAACATATGAATTTATAAGTGGATAAACTTTAGTCTAACCCCCACAACAAGAAAAGTACTTGATTAAAGGAATGAAAAAGTAGAGTTTTGTTTTTTTTAATTCTCCCTTATCAGAAACCATGTGGACTTCATCCTGTTCTTCATCCTGTATGCCTACCTATAACAGTCCAAAGGTGAAATGCCTGAATATTAAGCCATAATCAATCATTGTACACACACTAATTACTTTCTGTCCTCCTCTTTCCTTGTCATCATGGTCCAGAGCAGGTTTTTTGAGACTGAGTACATTCATCTGAGCTATTAGCTGCTACGCTCCACCGCATCCTTGTATGATCTGCATGGTCCCAGACCCCCAGAGAACATTTGTGCTTGCATACTGTATGTGAACTTTAGATAAATAAATAAACACGGGAAACAGCTTCCAGATAATTGAAAGCGAATGAAGGAGGGAGCCAAAAGAAAACAATTTCTCTAGGGATAAGCCAGCAAAGGTGGCAGGTATGATTAAAATCTATATGATTTATGGGTAGGTGTGTTACTAACATGACAGCCCTTTAGTGTTTGTTTGTTTGGGTGCATTTGACAATAAAGTTTTTTGTTGGTGGTGGTGGGTTTGCTTCGGGTTTTGCTCAGGAGTTAGCCACTCAGGAATTCCTAGTGCCTGGCTGAGCAGTAATTTAGCAAGCTCTCTTGTGCTCTTTTCCTGTCAGCATTAACATGTCAATTCATTTTAATAGTCTGGGCATGCTCAGTGGGCAAGCATTTTCTCAGTAAATATCCCATGAGCCCACCCTGTGGTGCAGAAATGTGTTATAGCTTGTCTCAGACCATGGAGGCTTCAGCAGGTTTATTTTCATTATGGCCAAGTGTATTTATTAAAAAGTCAAAAGAATATATAAGATCAAGACGATAACAAATTAAAAGGAATGCATGGATTTGTTTAGTAATTTGGACTCTTTCATAGACTAGGTTGTTATCAGGCATCATTATTGTTTTTGTTTTTGTTTTTAAGTGTGCTGTCATTTCCTCTGGATTTTGAAAGTTAAATGATATAATGCCATGCTGGGAATTTTCTATAATAATGATTAATAGTTGAAGTGGCTTTTATATTAAAACAGAATTCACTTGCCATCTTTCTCATTAAAGAGTTTTCAAGTAGTTCTTTTATACATGCTTATTTATACATGTTACTTACTTTTGTGTATATATATATATATATATATATATTTATTAACTTATGTCTATTCATTTGCTTGTTCATATATTCATCTACCTTACTATTTATCTTTCTATTGATCTATTGATCAATCTTTCTTTCTTTTTAACCATCTGTCTATCCATCCATCAACCATCCATCCATCTATCTATCCATCCATCCATTCATCCATCCATCTTTCTCTTTCTATCTCTTTCTATCTATTTACCTTTCTTTCCTTCTTTCTAAGACTTATTCTTGACTTTTCTCCTGCATGTGAATTCAAGTCCAAAGTCTAGTAGAGTTAGCAAAACTTATCAGAAAGGGAAGAAAGCTGAAACAAATAGTCCAACTAAACCAATGCTAAATGTGGTACTTCACATTTTTCAGTCATATTGCCTCATGTGAGCCTCATAATAATATTCATAACAATAAATATTATTATTGTCTACTTTATAAAACGAGTAAGATGACATTAAAAAAGTGTTCCAGTGTCATATATTTCCTATGTTTTATTTGAACATAGGTCCTCCCAACTTCCAGGTGAAGTATTTTTCATTATTTTTCCCTTCCTGATGAAACAGATTTAGTTCAACTTAGTTTCTATATTTAAAATGCTGCTTAAAATCAAAGTAGTATTTTGTTGGTATTCAGTAACACAGTGAAATAAAATACTTAAGTACATTCTTAACATATACATTGAAGATGCTACTTTTAAATCAAGGTAGATATTATATTGAGGACTAGCAGAAGAAAAATTAACACCTAAAAATTCATTCAATTTTTTTTATGTTGAGAGATTAGTCTTATTAACCTAAAGTAGAATGGGCTTCCATGGGAGAGTATGATCCTCAGATCATTCTCTTCCTCATCCATGTCCTCATGATATCTAATATTCTCATTCACTGGAGTTTTCAACTGAAAAACTGGATCATCTCTTCTTCCTTAATTTGCAGGGATGGACTATTGTTTAGATATAGGTGAAACTAAGTAAACACTAAGGATCCTTCTAACAGTTTAATTTAATTCTTTAATTCAAAACTAGCAGTTATATGCAGTCTTAGCATATTAATATAGTTTATTGCTACTGTTTATTATTCTATTTTTGAGACATAATCAAATGGTAGTAGATGTTGAATTCTGCTGAATTTTAAAGAATTAATTCATATTTTAGCATTTAATGAATTTTCTTATATTATTCCTTGTCTTCTAACATTGCTTCATTTTCCACCACTTGGACACAGTCACTTGGAAGTGCTATAGGGAAATTCAAAGTACAGAGGATAATTTCATAGTTTTTGCTCCTTTTTTGGCTTGTCATGATCCAAAAATATCATCTGATTATCAATAAGCAATGCACAGTAAAACATGAGATAATGTTAGGTTCAGATCCTAGGTTTTAATCTTGCCATGATCAAGTCTGATGTTATGTGCATTTAAATGAGTTACTTAGCCTCTCTATTTCACAGTATCATAAATTGCAAGATGCCATTATATAGAACTTTTTTTTTCAGTATTTTTGTCTTGAGTAAATGCTTGTGGTGTGGTTATTAAGAAACTCAAAGTATATTGTGTATCTTACAAAGTTGAAAAGACTTTTTTAATGTGGTCTAAGAAATAGATTATGCATGCTGTCTAAGGAAAAGTTTAGTTGAGTCAGTTCAGTGCAGATAAACTTACCACTAATATGACATTCAGTATTTCCTTTGGTCATGAACTCTTTGCTCACAGTGACCAGTGTATATGTTTCTTAGAGAGAAAGTAGATATTATTATGTAGGTATGTATGTGGGTATGTTGGATTCTAACTCACAAAATATTCACTCCCTGGCATGATCTTCAAGAGTTCAAGTTAGATAAAAAAACAGAAATGGCTATTATATTTTATATATTTGTAAGGGGATCTTAAGACAATATGTAACATTTTATTATACAATCAATGTGTGTATCATGAATGTATGTGCTTCTATTGTTATGTTTATTGTTAAGCATAAATTATGAATAATGTACAGAAATATTCTCTTAGATATATATATATATATATTTATATATTTTAGCATGGATGCATATGCACATACATGAGTTTGTATATATATAAATATATATATATACACATATGTATGCATATATGGACTTTTTTGGATTACTAGTAATATTGCATATATGTCATTAAACCTCAAAGAAATTGTGATACAGAAAATGTCATTACTTTTATTCATCTCCTATTATTCAGTGTCAAAGCTCTGATTCTCCTACGAACGTGGATTACATTAATATTTCTTCTCCTTTTAATGATACAGTTTTTAACATATCTATACCAACTTATTTTGGGCCAATCTACTCTGTCTTCCTATAAATCTCTTGTAGTGACCTACGATCTTGGGAAACTTTCTCATGTTTTCTCTCTCTTTTTTTATACTGTTTAATGTTATTTTATTTTATTTTTTCCAACTATTACCAAAAATATTTTTCAACATTCATCTTCTTTTAAGTTTTTGAATTTCACATTTTTCTACCATTTCCTTCCCATATAATCATATATGTTGTATATGTGCCATCATGTTTAACTTATTTCCATATTAGTCATGTTGTGAAAGAAGAATCTGAACTAAAGGAAAAAGTAACATGAGAAACAAAGAAAAAAACATGAAAGAAGTTTTAAAAAGTGAATACAGTATACTGTGGTCTGCATTCAAACTACATAGTTTTATTTTTGGAAGTGGATGGTATTTTCTATCATAAGTCTTTTAGAGTTATCTTGGAACATTGAATTGCTGAGAAGAGCTGAGTCCATTCCAGTTGATCATCTTACAGTGTTTCTGTATAATGATCTGGTTCTGTTCATATCATGTTTTCTTGCTACCTAATGAACATTCAGTCTGTCCATCCATTAATACTTGATCTAACTAGGTAACAATTTCATCTTTCCCACCCCTCACTAATGACACTTTTCTTAAGGCTTCTATTATTAAAAGTTTCTTGCAAAATTCAGTATTGTTACTTGATCATACTTTTTATGTTCTTTGCCTGATGCTTAGACTGCAAGCTTACAAGAACGTTGGTGTTGAAAGGTTTGCATTCTGTTTTGCTTCAAAGTCAATAACATGTTGAAATAGGTACACTTGGAGTTAGTATAATTGCACATGTATCTTTTCATCTTTGTCTTCTTTCTAAGTAGGTATTTATTTTAGTTTTTGCTATGAGTAGTTTATCTGACTATGCACAGAATTTTAAATCCCATATGAGGATTAAGTCCCTATATGTGAAAATATAGGAAATTTATTTTTTTAAATCCTGTTCATACCCTGAGACGTTTAGGACATCCTAAAATACAAACTTTCCTCACCTCTACCTTAATTTTCAGTCCATGTATTATCTGTTATAGAAACTTTATTAATTTCAATCATTGTTAGAACTCTTTCTTCAAATTATTTCATATATAGTTATCTGTTTATAAATGTTGTAGTGCTTTTAGTAAAATTCATTTCAGAAGAAGAAATATATGGAAAGGTTTGCTTTTCCTTTTTTCTTTATATTTTCAGGGACTTATACAATATTTTCCATAAATGAGGTATTTAATAAATTTTGAATTGTATTAGATTGATTATAACATTATATTCTCCTTCATTTTCAAAGAAGGTCATGACATCAGGGAGTTGGATGCTATGACAAGTACATGAATTGGATTTGAATGAGGGGATGTTGTGCTAAGTGATCAGCCTCACTTTCTCCTCCAGGACCATCTGGGTCCAGTGGCCAGATACGGATCAGGACTACTGTATATGGCTCTGGATTCCTGGCAATCAGGGTCAATTGACTTGCACAGGGTAACACAGTTAGTATCTTTTGTCTAAGGCCAAATTCAAACTACTATCCTCCTAACTCCAAGGCCAGTGCTCTTTCATTGAGTCAACTAAGCTGTGCTAATGTGAAAGATGCCAGGAGATTCACAGGGATAAAAGCCTTCTTAATCCTTTTTTTGCCATTGTTTCCAGGTTTCTTATTCATTTTCTTTTCTGCCCTTTCTCCCATTGATGGTACCCTTTCTGCTTCTTGCACCAGGAACAAAACTTTAAATTTCTAAGGGAGGAAACATGTGGCTTTGGGTGGGTGGGGGCAATATACCAGTGAAGCAAGGATCTGTACAGAAAGTTAGGAACAGAAGGAATGGACCTCAGCGGAGAAAAAGTAGATAGAAGGGGAAGGGAAGTAAACAGACATTTATAAAACTCTTACTATGCACCAGATATTGTGCTAAGTGCTTTTACAAATATTATTTTATTTAATCTTCACAACAACTCTGTGATGTAGGTGTTTCAGTTCAACTGTTGAACTGTTTGTTTGATACATCTGATTCTCCCCCAATCTTCTTTTTTCTTAGGCTTTTGCAAGGCAATGGGGTTAAGTGGCTTGCCCAAGGCCACACAGCTAGATAATAATTATTAAGTGTTTGAGGCTGGATTTGAACTCAGGTACTCATGACTCCAGGGCCAGTGCTCTATCCACTGCATCACCTAACTGCCCCTTTTTTGCAATCTTTATTGCATCTTTATTTAATATTAGATTCCTTGAGTCAGGTTGTAGAATGTTTGAAAACTGTTTCCGTGAGTCTGTGAGTCTTTTCAATGATCTAGATTAGATATTAAGATTGAATATCATGCTTATTGCTACCCTTTCTGGTCATCTTCTCTACCCCTAAAACCAAGCTGCCACAACTTGTGACTCCTGTTATAATACATACACACAATCCTCCAGTGACTTATGAACCATCTTGCCCAGAGTAAGTAAACCAGTATTTAATAAATACTTATTCAGTTGGATTGGTGTTGAGGCTACCACTGTGTTGTATTCAGCATTATATGACTGAATAGGAGTTGAATGGTTCATATTCAGAAAAATATCAGAGAGTTTCATGTTCTCAAGTTGTTCTGAAAAGGAAAAAGAAGAAAAAAAGGAAAAGATAAGAATAAGGGCTATAAAAATATCATTGTGGACACATATTGGCTGTGGCTCATTATCAGTGATGTTTACACAAAAGCTATAAAAGAAATTGTTAAGGAAAAGACAAATCAGTTATATACTGAGAGATGGTTAGCCTGAGTGCTACATTAGTACTCACAAATTGGTCAAAAGACCAAAAAAAAAAAAAAACTATGCTAGATTCTTTCTTGAGGGATTATGGAAGAAAATGAATCTTAAAGGAAGGAGAAACCCTGGTGAGATACTGGCAAGTGATAGTGTGAGGAGTATTCATCTTGAGAAGTTCATGGATCAAATCACCAGTTCTTACTCTGCTCTACAGAATCAAGTAAGGAAATACAGTGCCATGAAAAGAACAAAAATACCTAATCAGAAAAAGTTCACATAAGCAATGGAAAATTAGCATAGATTCAATTGTAATTGTTAATATTATTCTATTCTAATGCTAGATGTCAGAAACATTTTACTGTACTAATTTACTTCAGTTGTAGTAAAGTAAAATCAAAGGGAAAAAACCCAAACAAACCAACAAACCAACAAACAACAAACAATAAAATCTTTTAGGGGGCAAAGGAAGTAATTGCCTCTACTATGATTTTTAAGGGTAAAAATGGATGGAGGGAGATAGAAGTAGAGCAGAAGAGATAAAGGTAAGAAGAAATGTACAGAAGAGCAAAAATTTTACATATATGTATATATAATTATATATATTATATATATTATATATATATATATATATATATATATATATATATATAGAGAGAGAGAGAGAGAGAGAGAGAGAGAGTGAACTCGCTCTCTTCTTTCCATAATTGTTAAGTTCAAAAACTTTTCCTTGTGTTCCTGAGGTTACTTCTCCTTTATCCTTCTAACTACAGTAATTGTTTTCTCACTTTGTTAGGTAGCATATGATGCACACAGGCAGGTATCCAAAAGAACAGAATTCCTAATAGGTTGAGGAAAAATATAGAGAAAGTTGTACCTTGTCTTCGGAGTATTTGCAAACTATCTCATGACTCCCTCTGAGTTGCCTCATTTGGAAAAACAAGAACAGGATTTAGTAGTTATGCAAAAATAATAAATGATTCTTTCATACCTTGAAAGAGTTAATTTACATTACCCTCGTGATTACTCTGCTCCCAGTGTGTTTTACTCATATTAGGTCCAGCAGGACTAAGCCCCATATCTACAAAGTGCTTTCAGATCCTCAGGGATAGGTGCAAGGTTTTTATGAGGTGCTCAGCTTTCACATTCATCAATTTTTATCAAGGAATGCTAATTATAATGAAACAAATTATGGAACACATTTCATATGTTCATTCCTTCTCTTTGTATACAGAGGCTCTGCTCATTTTTGGATTTCCACATATTAATGGATTTTCTAAATCATGGCCTTTAAAAAAAAAATAAAGTTCTCCAATTGTTTTTCAATGACAGTGTAACAAATTGTATAAGGTTCAAATAAATAATGATGAATGGTACATTTATCAATGAAGCTTCAGATCTCATCTTAAAATAAATCTCAATATCTAGACATATCTATGTTTAATTTCAGGACTCATTTCTTTATAGTATTTGTCCTTTCCTTATAGTCTCCTACATTTTTAATCTACCAAACTACAAAAATAAGGAGAGAGCAAAGTTGAAGAACAGTTCCTTAGAAATGTCTTTTAACTGAATGAAAGTGTTAAGAATCAAATGAATTAGGAAAAAAACACTTCAGTGCCAAAACAGGAACAAGATCAACTGCTAGATTCTGCTATCATATATACTGCTTAGTTATGTGTATCACCACAGCTAATAAAAGCTATAATTCCATTTTTAAATAAATTTGTAAAATTATTATTTTGAATGTAACAGTACTCCAGAACTAAACTTAGGGAGATACTAACAGTCAACAATCAAAATATACTACCTAATCATTTGTTTTTAATGGGGAAAGGAGGAAGCTGGAATATTGAAATTATTATTTCCTTTAAATTCCTTTGTCAGTTTTTTTTTAATCTTTGAATTTATAGCTTCCCTGTTGCATTGAATGCACTTATCAAAGAATTACTTGATCCTGGGAAACTTTACAAAGGCATCCTGTGTGATTCATTATCATATTATTTAGGCTTAATTCGTAAATCATGCACTAATGACACTAGCATCTTTGTAGATCTTTTTAAATATAGATGAAATATGAGTTTTTTTTCCAAGGTACAAAACGTCATTAAGGGCTCAGGTGGTTAAAATCAACATGAAAGATACATGCTGCATTTTCCCTCCTTAAATGCAATCATGTAATCAGATTTCAAGTCATCTTACCTACCTCACTTACAGCTTTATGGAGATTAATTAGTTTTTAGACCTCAGTCACATGATCTTTTCTGACTGCCACTTAGCCACATTTGCTAGCTGACTAGAACCTGTAAGCTGCCTTCTGCCCCAGAGGACAGATTAAATTTTAGTATTGTTTTCCTTCTTTCTTTGATTTAAAGGTAGTTGTTTCAGCCCTAGTTCAATTATTCTTTTTTTGTTAATTAGCCATGCTGCTGTCATCTTTTCTTGGGGAAAGGTGAATGTTTGAAGATGAAGAAGAAGAAGAAGAAGAAGGAGGAGGAGGAGGAGGAGGAGGAGAAGGAGAAGAAATAAAATCTTCCATTTAAGTTCAAAAGATGTTGATATGTTGATGATTAAATTCCCTCTTTCCATTCAGCTATAAAGGTTGTATTAAAAATTTTTTTTTGCTTCTAGAGACAAGGATAAAACTGCTTTTAATTCAAATTTTGTCATAAATAAGATATATGTTAAAAATGGATCTGGTTTACCTGATCAGAGATACTAATTATTTAGTATTAACATAAATCTCAAAGGCTTAAATGACCTCTCTGTGTCCTGTTGGGTTCCATTCTTCATGATCCCGTTTGTGGTTTTCTTGGTGAACATACTAGAGTACTTTGCTATTTCCTTCTCTAGTTCATTTTACAGACCAAGAAACTGAGACAGACAGGGTTAAATGACTTGCACAGGGTCACACAACTAATATATGTCTGAGACCAGATTTTAATTCAGGAATATGAGCCTTCCTGTACATTATCCACTGTTTCACCAAGTTGCCCTAACTCACTTGTAGAATTGAATTATTCATTTAGAAAAAATAAATGCAAAGCTATGATTTCCTCAGTTACTGGGATGAGAGAATTTACCCCCCCCCAAAAAAAATTTGTAGTTTTTAATTAGATTAACTTTCATAATACCCTTTGGAGGTTGCTGTTAGCATTAATTACTTCACTTTATAGATAAGAAATTTAAGTCAAATAGCATTGAAATAATTTATCTAGATCACAGTTTTTCTTCAATCAAAAAATATACAACTTCTGCCATTTTCAATAATTATTTTTTACAAACCCACCCCAAACCCCCAAATTATGCAGAGAGTAAAATAAATGTAAACAACATTTTCCCCCTCACGTTGTATAAATTAATACTTGTTTTGGATGAATGTGCAAGTGGCTATTCGCAGCCTTATTTTGCTGACTGAATCAGGATTAAAAGAGAAAAGATCCCAACCTCAGCCCTATATTATTCCACTCGGTCATGGACTGTCTATGGGGAGATAAACAAAGAAGGAAACATTGAGAAACTACTTCAATCTACTTTACAATATGTGATTAAAGAAAGAAAAGAAACCTTGTCTAGTACAGTTGTTAAAACATTGATATTTCTAGCTCCGGTCCTAATTAAGGTGTAATGAGAGATTTGAAGTGCAGTGAATTTACTTCATTCACGTCACTAGATCAGTGAACCACAACTAGACTTACAGCTTCAGGGAGAAATAGGACCAAGTGAATTAGTTATCATAACTCTAAGAGAAGGTGGTTCAGGTCTGAGGCCACTGGGGCGTAGACATGTGGACTATGTGGGATTGCCTTGGTTCTCTTTGACTGCAGATTTCCTTTCATGGACACTTAGCCATAAACAGTCACCTTGTTTCAAGAGAACTTGATTCCATAAACATGTGGAATTTCTGAGCTTTTACATGAAGCCACAGGCTTTTCACTGCTCAGGTGAACAAGACCTAATGCTGATTCAGGAACTGAAATGATCTATTTCCCTTGCCTGCAGAGTTGGATTCTTGCCTTTGGCAATAACCCCAGTCTGCTGCCAGAGATGAAGACATCCCTCCATGCCTACATGGGAAATGGGGCCAACATGAATGCCCTCTGAAAGATTCAGCTGAGCATATGCTGAGAAAATTGTGGCATCCATACCTTACATAGGGCAGGTCGAACTAAAAATAACACAGTTCCAAAAACCCATCCCCTGAAAAGGAAACATGGGGTTTTTCCAAAATGACTTTGAGGGGCCTGCTAACAGTTATTTCCTGGCTCTTGATCACAACTCTTTCAACACATGGCCCTCATCCACTTGTGCTCTCTGCCTAACTTTGGCGACAAGAAAAGTAATCATTCTCATGTACTCTCATCTCCACTAGTACCCTAAAAATCAGATAAAAGCAAAAGACCTGAGTCTCCCCATGTTATAAGGAAACATTTTACAAACATTGAGTTAATTACTCCTCTTCCTGGGTTCTATGAGCCTTCTACTATTGAAAACTTTCATTTTGAAGAATAGAAAACAAAGTGTATATAGAACAAAAGAAAAAGGGCTTGGTCAGGAATTATTGTTAATAGAGAAACAGTAGACTAGAACTCAGGGAATCCTAGGTCCCAGTTCTTCTCCACTTAGCCCTTTTGCTTATTCTAATAATTGTTCACATTTCTCTTAGGAAATTTGTAACTTGAATATTTGGATCCATTACCATGATTGTATTATAAGTGATTTCATATATTCAGACCTCACTATGCCGTATTCTTTTGCCTCTCATAACCTTCCCCCACTCCATGCACATTACCTTTAGGAATAGTACACACCCTATATTTAGTTAGAAATAATCCTAAAAGGCTCATCTTTGCCAAGTGAAAATTACATGTCATTTAAAAGGTTCATAGACAATCATAGAATTATAGGATTATAGTATTTAGAGTTGGAAGGGACTACAGAGATCATAAGTCCAAATACTCATTTACAGAAAAGAAAACTGAGGACCAGAGAGGTTAAAGGGTTTATAAAGTCACTTTATAGTATCTCAAATAAGATAATGCTTGTTAAGTTTTTAGAACATTGATTGGCACATACTGCTGCTTAATAAATGCTTATTTTCTTTCCATTATCCAAGGTTCTCCAAGAAGTAAACAGCAAAGGAAGGGTTTAAGTCCCATTTTTCACATTTTAAATAAAACATTTTCTTTTCCATATTTTTCAGTTACACATGTTGAATCTAATTATTTTGCTCAAGAAGCAATTTATTGCAACTTTGTCATATTTGGAATTTCCCCCTCCCTCTAGAAATGAGCATATTTCACATGTACCCACTCCATATTGACATATGATATTATAATTAGGCAAAAAGATGCATGCATTTATAAGTTCAATGATTATAAATATAGCTGCTAGTATTTGTAGAGTACTTTAGTGTTTGCATGGTCTTTTATGATATCCCATTTGATCTTCACAATTTTATGTGTTATTATCATCCTAATCTTATTGATGAGGAAACTGAGATTGAAAGAGATGAAAGGATTTACCTAGGTTCATGTGGCTAAGTGACTGTCTGAAGCAAGATTGGAACTCAGGTCCTCCTGACTTCAAGTCCCACACTCTATCCATCTCAGCATCTGAATCAGGTGTATAGATCAAGCCATTCTTTTTTTATTGATACAGGATATATGCCTTCTCTCATCCAGCTCAGAACTGTCTAATGTTTTCATTTAAGGCAAATTTCCATGTAGAGGGAATGAGGGATCATTGTTCTATTATAATGAGTCTTCCCCTACTTTGGCTTTCAGTGAAAGGTCACCACCACACTGGCTAAGAAATAGTCCAGCTTATCTGCCAAGTGTCTGCTAAACACAGTGTGGTGACAGGCATGATTTTTCTCAACCATCATTATATGTCTGGCCTTTGAGCAATTTTGCCCACTATGCCATATCAGCCATGGTAACCAGGGGCAATCAAATCTAACAGCTCTCGTCTTATTCTTATAATGCAGTCATATGGTCTCAAGATAATTGTATAAGGCAGCACACTTATTCCCTGGATGTTGAAGAATTTAGCTGAAGAAATATTTGGTTATGAAAAAAGCTAGTGCAATATTTTAACTAAATATATTCCCAAGCTTGACATTCAAGCTTTGAAGAAATGCATCTGTTCTATACCTGCTTTCATCAGACATTGTCAAACTACAGATCGAGGCATTAATGCTAGATCCAGTTCACTGATATTTATTGCACCAAATCCAATCTATATTACCGTGTCAGCCCTGTACCAAAGCAGAAGACAGTAGTATTTATGATTATTAGTACAATATTGAATCATCCTGAACCAATTACTGATCCAATTACTGTGCCATTATTATCTTCTGAATAGGGCTTGATTTGTCTGTGATAAATATGATGCAATTAAACTACCTTTTTACATAATAAAACACTGCAGGTGTTTATTCTTAAGGGTTCACAGATACCAACAACCAATAGATTTAATTAAAAAAATCCTTGAAATAAATGTGAATTTCATTAAATTGTTCTAACTTTAATGTACATTTAAACTCTATCATATTGAAAGATACAATTGTATAATCTCTCGCCCAGCTATCATTTAAAAACTCTACTAACTGACAGACCAAACAAAATTACCCTGCTTGTTTAATATACCAATTAGTGATTTTATCCCTTTAAGGCATATGCACATCAATAGTCATATTTTTTTAAGTTTCAAGTCAAATATACTACTTAGATATATTCTATAAGAATCAAATATTGGATTAATATTTCAATCATATTAATAAATTTTAATTTAATTTTCCATATTGCATAATTTCATATACTATATCAAATACTATGTTATTTGTTTTGGTAACTATAGTACTCTCTGTTCTGCCCACCTTCACCCCTTGCTGTCAGCAGATATTAGTTCTTTGTTAATATGTAAGATTTTAAAAATAAATAAAGAAATGAAAAACAAAGGCTTTCAGTTGGTGGTGTTCTTTTGAGCAAAGTGTCCATAGAATGTTTAACTCATTCTTTTCTTCAACATAATTTACAAAATGTCAGCCATCAGGATTATAGAATGAGAGAAAGGGGAAAGGGAGATGCAAAAGAGAAAAAATCAGAATTGATAGATTAAATTAAGGTTGTGATTTTGGAAAATTTTTCCTGAATTGAACATAATTCATTTTTTTTTCCTTTTAAAACCTTAAAGTGAAGATTACACAAGAAAATTCTTTTTGTTTTCAAATGAGGATCTCTTAAGGTCAATATGTTATATGACCTTAAATGAATCAAAAGGAGAACCTCATAAATTATGAAAAAAGTTTTTATTAAAATAAAATAGACTTGAAGACAAAACATCTTTGGCAGGCCAAATTAATTTTCAAATAACCTACAATGCTATTTTTGTTGCTTGTTTTCTTTAATACCTGTGGGGAGAGTAAATTTGGTATACATCTTAATGCTGCCAATCAAGGTTACATTCTTTTAATAGTTTTGATAGCAATGAAAGCATACAGCTTTCTTAGAAGCCTGAGAAATCTTTTAGTGAAATGATTAATGCATAGTTCTCTGTAGCATATCAATAATTACTGGCAATCTTATTGCAATTAGCCAAAAACTTGAAGATACAATTGTATCTATTTATCTATTTTTCTTTCTATATTTCTTTCTTTCTCTTTCTTTCTTTCTTTCTTTCTTTCTTTCTTTCTTTCTTTCTTTCTTTCTTTCTTTCTTTCTTCCTTCCTTCCTTCCTTCCTTCCTTCCTTCCTTCCTTCCTTCCTTCCTTCCTTCCTTCCTTCCTTCCTTCCTTTCTTTCTTTCTTTCTTTCTTTCTTTCTTTCTTTCTTTCTTTCTTTCTTTCTTTTTTCTTTCCTTTTTTCTTACCTTCTTCCTATCTATCATCCATTTATCTATCTATCCATTTCTATCTATCTATTCATCTATCTATCTATCTATCTATCTATCTATCTATCTATCAACCTCCTTTGCCCCAAAAACTCAGTCTATGAAATAGTAGAAAGTTCCATTGTTTCCATAAGACAGTAATTGTAAAAATTACACTTCTCTTTTGCTGAATAGTCCTAAATAGGAGGGAGTTCCCATTTTTATTGCCAGAATTTCAATAATTGTAGATGTGCTCTGGCAGAAATCAATTGATAATTCTTAACACCTACCATCAATATCCAATTTTCTCTATATTTTTTAAAGGCAGGAATAAACTCAAATCCATACTAGGCATATTAACAAAAATGCATTTTGCTTTTTCATCTACAAATACATAGTGGGAAAACAAGAAGCTCAGTTCTGGCTTGCATAAAGGGGTATTAAAGATTAAAAAGAGCATTTTCAGTAGCGGAGACTAAAATTTACTGTTGCAACCACAGAAATTCAATATAAATTAAGAGTTTGTAAAAAATTGAAAATGGGAACTAGAATCCAGACAATATTTAATTTAAACTAAGTGTTAAAATAAAAGCAATAACACTGAGAATAAATTAATGAACTACCATTAATTATATTTACAATAAGTGGTTTGGGTTTGAAACACCTACTCTCTCCACTGATAAAATAAAACCTGCATCCTGCAAAAGCTAAAGTAAGTTAAATGAAGATGCTTTTAACAAGGTTATTACTTAAGCAGTGACAGGTTTACAGATTTTAGCACCACTGGGTTTTCACAGGAGCTACGGCAAGTGCTAAAATAACACACACCTTCAGGTTCATTAAATTCACCAGTGTGATGAAATAACTGATATTTTGCTATATTACTATAGTGCCTCAAAGAACTGACTATAAATAAGGTACACTAATAACAACTGTTTGCAGCGCCAAAACAATGAAATAATTCTTCCAGGCTTTATCTGCAAGGGAAAAATAGTGCAAGACAGTTAGCATAGTCATTTTGATTCCTTTGGAGTCACATTTTTTTAAAAAGACATTTATCTAAAATAGGTATGTTCTGTAAAAGGTTTGGCCATGGGCTCATGCTCAGAGGGGAAACTTGTAAAAAGGTGCTGTATATTAAGAGGAAATAAACTGGATCTCACCCCCAAATATTTACTTTATAGTCTGGTTTTTACTAGGGTATTTATAGAGACTGTTTTATTTAAAGAACTTAATTTTAAAAAGCTCATAAGAAGCAAAAGCATCAACAGCATCTCTGAAAAAGCCTGTCCTGCAGCTTGTTTTGAGAAGAATCGAAAGCAGAAAAAAGCGGGTTTCTAATAAATCAATAGAGTACGGCCTTTGGAGACCTCCAAGACATATGGACAGTAATAGAGTATTTCAGGTTGTCTCGTGAGTGATTCCATCTGGATGAGGGCTTGGTGTTATTCACAGCCTTCTTCTCCCCTAAAACACCTTCAATCTTATCCACAGCCTCCATCTCAAATGTCAGACCACCTGGGATATGCAGCTGTCAGACTGAAAGGGGAGCTGCTTGGGACTGGCCCTGGCCTGTTCATCAAGAAGGTACTGTCACTGGCAAGCAGGCATTGCTTAGGTGCATGGAGGTGACAGCAGTGCCAAGGGCAGGGGGAAATGTTTGTGACTTTGGATTTTAGATGCTGAGAAAATAAGAGCTGAGCTTCAACCTTTCTCTCCAGAATACAGCCAGATCTAGTTAGATATTTACCTCTTCATTTATAATACTATTTTTTTGCTGGTCGAATAGACATAAATTTCTGAGTTATTTTGAGTTATAGATGGGATGCATAAATATGTATATTTGTATTCTTACACATGCATATTTCTATATGCCTTATATCATTTTGAGATTTTCACATGCTCCATTAAGTTAATATTTATATTTTGTAACATTAAACTAAAAGAGCTTAGATTATTTGGACATTAACAATGCAGTATTTGTGATTTTTAAAAACTGTAAAAAAAATTCTCTCTTGTCTCTCCCTAAGCTAGATGAGTCTGGCAAACTTGAAGACAAAAACAATTCTTATGTAAGTGGAAAAAATATGAATATTAGGGCTACAAGTTCCCATGGTCTGAGAAACTACTGAGGGACTTAAGAACTTCATTTTCAAAGTATACCCTACTAATTACTCCCCAGCCCAAACCTGTGTTAAAAAAAAAAAACAACAAATCAAAAAAACAAGCATCAAATCTCTTCCCTATTCATTAAGATTTCCTTTCTAAGTATTGAGCAATGTTGAACAAATTTAAGGACCATTGAATTTTCCCCAGAAACAGTGGCTCTTTTTCTACCATTGAAAATATTTCTGATTAACTAGCAATGCTCTCTGATATATTTATTGGGTCCTCGTGTTTCCATTTTCTCATGGAAATTATTTTAGTTGCTTGGTCTTCAACCATTCCCAATATTCTGACCTCAATGACCTAAAATGTAAATGGTTTACTTTTTCCTCTTAAATCTTCTGTTGACTTTTCTTTCTAGTATTATTTCTATGAATATCTTTTCTTGAATTAATTTCCTTGGCTAGTAAAAAAAAGTTTGCTTGTTTTTTTTTGTTTTTTTTTTTTTTTAGTTCTCTTCCAAGATCACGCCTATATGAAAAGCTGCTATTTCTGGTATTTATCTCTGGCAGCTGAATGAAGTAAATACAAGTAAAAGTACTTCAAACCTTATATAATCTTAATTGTCATTTTAATTTCCATGTTCTTTTCCCAATATAAAAATGTAAGTAGATAGAAAATATATCAAACTGCATAGTAAAATAAAATAGTTCTTGGTATCATTTAATGTATTTGAAAAATCCACTCACTTCAAACAGCACTGAAGTCTCATATCTTTATTTTATCTGCTTATAAATTTGAAGCAGTTTTGAAATTGTGTCATTTTTTAAAATTAATAATATCTTCTAGGCTTACCATGGAAAAATATATTATAAATGTTTATGATTAAAAAGCATCTCTTTATGTGAATAATTAAAATATATTGGTATAAAAGAACATCTCCAAAGTCAGTATAATAATGCCCAAATAATGGATTAATAATATATATATAATTTATTCTCCTAAAATGATTAACTGTGTTACTTTTATAATGTTGAATCATCTTGTAACTTAGGTAAAATACAATTTGATTCTGATAACTGATTTTTTGGATGAATCCCTCTAACTGATTGAAAGAATTGTATTTAAATCCTTTGAATATTCCTTAATAAGAGTATTCTATAGTTCTTCTGTACTTTATCCTTCCCTGTTTTACATATTAAGATTATATTTGTTTCATAAATGAAATCTTCCTGAGTTCTTGATTTTTCAATTTTTTAAAAAGAATGTGTACAGTTTTGGGACTAACTATTCTTTACAAGATTGATAGAATTCTTATATAAATTCATCATGAGTAGGAAATTCTTGTTGCTTTCTATTTCCTTTAAGACTAGTTTTAATCCTTTTTTCTGTGACTGGGTTATTTAAGATCTCTATTTAGACTTCTATTTTGGCTATTGTATAACTCTGAAAATATTTCTAATATTTATTCTATGTTTTCATATGATCCTTTTCCTTTCAATCCAAACCAATTACTTTATTGGTTTGAGGGAATTCTCAGGTCAGAAACTCCCTTTGCCAATACAGATTGGCAATTCATTGGGAACTTAAGTTCTAGGAGAGTTAGATACTTAGAAATTAAATAACTTCTCTTTGTGAACCCATCTAGCATATGTCAAAACTAGTATTTGAAATCCATTCTTCTTGACTGTAAGGCTGTCTATGTATTCACTACTCCTGCCTCTCATCTTGAGACTTCAGTATACTTTATTTAATTTGACTTCATTTCATAAAATTCTGCTGTGTTGCTTATTTCACAGCTATATTTATCTGTCTTACTTCTTAGACAGTTTGGGCCAAAGTTCCAGGTACTAAAACATGACACATGAACATTTCTGGTGTTATTTAGATTACAGATTAGTATTCAATGTATTTTTTTTAAGCAGAAGACTTCTCAAAAATAATTAGATTGTTTTTGTGCATTGAAATCTAAATATGGGGAATGCTGGTTTAACAACTTTTTTAAGATATTTAGTTTTTCTTCATTGACATTTCTAAATTTCTATGAGACTAATACTCAATCATCCTGGTGATGTTGATCAAGTTCAAGTTCGAATATTTTCTTTTTTTCTTTTTCCTAGGTTTTTGCAAGGCAAATGGGCTTAAGTGGCTTGTCCAAGACCACACAGCTAGGTAATTATTAAGTGTCCCAGGCTGGATTTGAACTCAGGTACTCCTGACTCCAGGTTGGTACTCTATCCACTGTGCCACCTAGCCACCCCTACATTCAGATATTTTCAAAGACAAAAATATTTTTCTTCTACTATGAATTTATGGAGATATATAAGGCATATATAGCATATCTACATGCCTATAGATACATAATTTGTGTTGATGGTATATATAAAGAGTGTGCATATCTTTCTATATATCCATTTTATATATGCTATATAATCCTAATTTTCTATTCAATTGAAGCAGAAATAGATTCAACTATATGGATAGATACTGGTCTAGCAAGTATATGTGAACGTCTGTGTGTGTGTGTGTGTGTGTGTGTTATAAATGTAATATCTTTATTTGTCTATGCATATGTACACACCTATAAACAGGCTTAGGTGTACACATAATCTATATTCATATGAGCATATATATATATATACTTTATACATATATACAAACATATATATATATATATATATTCTCTATTTTAGCCAAAATATTTATAATGTTCCTATTCCTAATATCCATACAGGATAGTGACTTACTTTCTATTACATTGCTCTTTTGAAGTACTAACCAATTGTTTGTGCCATATTAATAATCCATTTTAATACCAGTAAATGGTCAGTTGTTAACAATCAGCTTCCCTTGAAAAGGGTAATTAACTTTGACATTCTTATTGTAGAAGATTGACTCAATTGAATCTTTAGTAAAGTGTTTATTTTAGCAGTATTTTCCTTTACCTTTTCTTTTTCAATCACAAATAGAAATGAAATTTTGTATAATGTGCATTCCACTTAGAAAATGCATATATAGCAGATAAAATCACTAAAGTCTTTTACCTTTTCCAGGGCAGGGGAGGAGGAAGTAAATGAACTTGAACTGTTAACTTGTCAGGTTTGTACTCTGTACAAACACCAGAACAAATTTATGTGGAAAAGTTTATCCATGTTAAATCCCTAAACTATCATTGAGCTATTATTGTTTTTAGAAAGTATGGTGGGAGTGGCCAGGTGGATAGAGTGCAGTGGATAGAGAACTGACACTGGAGCCAGGATGATCTGAGTTCAAATCTAGCCTCGGACACTTAATAATAACCTATATCTGTGTGACCTTGGCCAAGTCACTTAACCCATTGCCCTGCAAAATCACACACACACACACACACACACACACACACACACACACACACACACAAAGAATGGTGGAATGATAATATTAATCCCTGGAAGATGCAGGTGTATGGATAGTTCTCTATTCCTTGTTATTCCTAGAAGTAAAATATCATAACTCCATATTCTGACCATACTCCTCAAAAATGGTACTTTGCTAGAAAAGAGTATGAAAGTGTATTTTTGGTTAGTGCCTTTGGTAAGTAGGAACTGGAATCTTTCAGAACATACTGTTGTTTACTTTGAGCTGTGGCCATGCTGGTTAAGTATTTTGACTCTCAGCTGGAAGAAAAAAAAGTGCCGAGTTATGTGAAAATGAATTTTCCCAATGTTATTGAAATGATAACTATGCTTAAATATAAAGTTTTAACTGAGTTCAATCTATAATTTGGGTGAGAGTTCTTAGATTAATTCGGATAGGGGATAGGGATATTAGCTAGCATTTATGTAGCCTTTTGAAGGCAATACTTGTCAAATAATCTCTCATTTGACCTTCACAAAAACCCAGGCAATTTGGGTTATTATTATTATTCCCATTTTCCAGATGAGATAATTTAGGCAGGCAATGGTTAAGTGGCTTGCCTAGAGTGAATCAGCTAGAAACTAGTGTTTTGCCCTTCAGGTCTCCTTCAGTTCAGTTCTCCATCCAGGTATTATTAGACCTGTGATTTTATTGGCATGTGGAACTCCTGGTGAGGAAACTTCTTCAATGAACACAACTTGAAACTTTCTCAACTATTTATGACCATAAATAACTGGCTAGAACACTGAGAAGTTAAGACACTTGCCTAGGATCATGCAGCAATAGTACTTGAATTCAATTTCTTTCAATTTCTAGATCAGTTCTATCCACTATACAATTTTGTCTCCGATTGCAATGCATGCATACACACCAAACACTGTAATAATGGGAAATTGATATCTAAAGACTAAGAATCTGGAAATGAAAACTTAGAATCTTATTTGACAAAATGAGAGTTTATTGCCATACCTACTGTATAAGAACAATACCTCAAAAGCATGTTATAATTATTAATGGAGGATGGTTTCAATAATTTTTTGCAAAATAATTAGGGTTAACTTCCTGACCCTAAAATCCTACTGTTTTGGTTAAAGTAGCCAAATCCTTAGAATTTTAGATTTGCACTCTTGAATATTATCTATTCTAGATTACACTCTTGAAATTTATCCAGTCTAACAAGCTTATGTTAACAATAAGAGAATTGAGAGGTTTCCATTATATCCTTTGAGTCATCGTATTTTCCTCCTATTTTCAGAATGTTTTAGATATTAAATAATTATAACTACACACACACACACACACACACACACACACACACACACACACACATGCATGCACACACAAAGCCATACCAAGTCCCATCTCTGAAATGCACTTAATATGTGATCCTGGACAAATGGCATAATCTCTAAATATTGAAGGAATCTAAGACTATAAATGGTGGAATAACTGATTATTTGCATAGTTAGATGGCATTTCCTTCTTGGAAATTTCATCTGCCATCAATGACATCACAGATTCAAACAATTGGACTTTAGTTTCATCCACGTAGGTAATTTCCAGTGAGCAAATTCCCTTAAGCAATGCAATAATTAGAAACTCATATATATATATATATATATATATATATATATATATATATATATATATATATATATATACTTTAGACATTTTCTTGAAGTTAAAATTAAGTAACCTGCCTATTGTAATATAGAGGCATACTTTAACCCATATGTTCTTAATACCAGGGCTGATCCTACACTACATGAATTTCCCTCTTCTGAATGTGTGTGTTTGTATGTGTTTGTTCATTCAGAGAAATGATCAAGGTTAGTAAGATGGTGATTAATCTAGGGACTAAATCCTATCTCCATACTTTTTTCATTAAATCACACTATCTCCTTTCTGAGTTAACTAACTAAAATACAGAAATTACCTCATTAGTCTCAAGATATATCCTTTGCAAAGACAATAATGGCAGAGATAACTAACAGTTCTGCCTATAGGATGCCAATACAGCCTGAAGGAAAGGGAAAAATGTAGTCATTCAATGGGTTTGTCTACACAAATTGATGCCACACATCTAGATACACAGAAACATCTGGATTTCTGGAACCCAGTAATCACATTTGGATGACTGACCAAACACTTTTCATTTGGGCACTGATGTAGATATAGACAAAAGCTGAAGGTCATAAACAGTGTATTTTGATAAAATCTACTCCAACAAAAGCTGAGTTTTTTAATTGGTACTATCTAAGGAACAATTTGCTTATGAGAAAAATAACCATAGTTACAAACCTCATGCTGGCTCAACAAGCATTTGTAAATAGGTGCAAGGTATTGTACTAAGTGTCAGAATCATGCTGATTATCATTGATGTAGAGATGGGAGGGATTTTTACAGTCATTTAGTACAACTCTATGACTTGAAAGATGAGGAAGGGGTGGCTAGGTGGCGCAGTAGAGTCGGCCCTGGAGTCATGAGTACCTGAGTTCAAATCCAGCCTCAGACACTTAATAATGACCTAGCTATGTGGCCAGGGGCAAGCCACTTAACTCCATTTGCCTTGCAAAAACTAAAAAAAAATAAGATGAGAAAACTAAGTACCAGAAAGAATTACCTAAGCTCAAACTGGCAGTAAGTATCACAGAGAGGATCTGGATATAGTCCATCTGACTTGAGAGTCAGTGCTCCACTCATGGGCCACCCTGATTTTATATGTAGTCCTTCATAAGCTGCCCTCCTAAGAAACAGTTACTATGGAACCTAACTCAGAAAACAAAGGTTTTGAATGGAAATAGAGACTCAGAAGGATGGTACCTTGCATTGTGCAGTTTTGAGATGCTTTTGGTTTAACTGGACAGGGTGCATCTGCTTTAGATTAAAAAAGAGAAAGGAAGGAAAGCAGGAAGGAAGAAGGGAAAGGAAAAAAGAAAAAATAAATAAAGGAAAGAAAAAAGGAAAGAAAAAGTAAGAAGAGTAAAGGAAAGGAAAGAAAAGGAAAGAAAAGGAAGGAAAGGAAAAGAAACAACATATGACCTTCTTTCCCAAAAGGTTCTGACTGTCATGTTATAGCAGCATTCAATTGCTAATTTAACAAATAACAACAAACAACAATAAACAATATCAGCAACAATGACAACAATAACATTCTTTCCTTTTTATTTTTAAACTTCAAGAACAATGCAAACAGACAGTGAAATAAGGTGAATGCAACACCCCCTGTTGAAAGCTGCATTACTTATTCTGCTTGAATGAACTTATATTGGATAAATCTAGCAAGAAGTAAAAATCCTATTTCCAGCTGAGTCTTAAAGATGTTTTACTAAAACATGCTTAAGCAAATGCATTTTGATGCCTTACAGAAAGCATACACATTCACATAGTCACACATACTCACTCACTCATACATACCATCATAGATTTTCAGCAGCTTGATTAAATATTCATAGTATAGACATAGTAGTAACAGTTAAATATAACTTTTCTGTCATCCCCAATTGGGGGAATCACCTTTTCCCTTAGACATGTGACTGACATCCTACACACTGGTGCTCCAGGGTTTTCCGTAACTAGGTACTTTTCAGACAGGAGGTCTCTGGACCATAAAAGCCTAAGGAAAAAGAACTGTACCTTCATCTGGCATCACTCCACCTAGCAATGAACTGAAAGCTTTATAAATCCACCTCAAGCCTAGGCAGTGGCAAAGTGGGTAAAGGAATTGAAGAAGCAAAAATAAATATTAAAGTACACAAAAATTAAATATTACCTATTTAAATAGCAATTATGCAGTTGAAAACAAGATCATCACACCTGTACAAGAAAAGGGATGCAAGCCCAAAACATCTGTTTGGATCCACCTGCCAGGCACCTGTTTTGCGATTTCAATGCCATTTGATTGCTGGAGATGTAGAGGCTCTTGTGAGGTAATGAGTGATTTTACATTATGCATGATTGAAAACAGGTGTTCTAATGCTGTACAATTCTATGCATGAATAATTCAGTTTGTTTAGAGCAAGATCTTTAAAAGAAGTACGGCATGGGCTTTATTATTTTTTATAAACATTAAGGTTCTTCTTTAAAATGTACAGCCATTGTTCCTTCCCAGCCAGCTTGTTTATAACAATTTTTGTGTAATTTTATGGATGAGGAATAATATCTTGAAAAGTAAAATTGATCACACTTAAAATGGGGAAGTAGTGAAATTGAAAAGTCTGTTAGCAAAGGAAAAGAACTGTATTAAAATTCAATGTTCTAAGTGAAAATGCCTGATTATTTCCTTCCTGCTTTGCCTGCTTTCTGGTGGTAACAAAACATTCATCTGAGAGCTATAATTAGGGAGGGGTGAACTATTTGGGAAAATAGAGAAAACGTTTTGTATCTCAGCCCAAACACTAAGCACAGCCCAGACCTTTTTAAAGATAGGATTGGTTTTGAAAAGTACCCCTTCTCTACTCCCCCAGGGAATCACCAAGATGTTTGTCTTTTGTCTCTCCCTCACGTGATACCCTGTAGAAAGTTGGCAATTCTGACTATCTCTGGCTCCACCTTCTAAATTTCAGATGTCTGCTCCATGCCTTTTTGGAGACAGCAGTGTCATTGTTGAGAGGTCATGGGATGTGAAGTACTAGGTACATTCCCAAAGCTGTAAGGATTTGAAGTAATACGTTGCTAAGAAGATTTAGGCCCAATGTCTTTGGAGATCAGAATCCCTGACAGAAAACTTTAAAAAATACCACCAAATATTAGTCATATAACAAGGAAGGATAATGAAATTCTTGAAATACAAATGAATGGCATACAAAAACATTTCATTTCATAGATCTTCATATTTAAAGAAAATACACAGAATAGAGATGGGAGATGGAAATGAGTGAGTTTCTTAAAGATAAAATATATTTATTGTTTTCCATACTTTTTTTTAATTGAAGACACTATGATGGAAATGAGGGTTATCTTTGGATTTGGGAAGACCTGCAATAAGGTCCTACTTCTGGCACATGTGAGCTGGGTGTCAGTGAGTGAATAATGTACTCTCTCTATGTTTTCAGAAACCTTCTGAGAGAAATTTCTGACTGGAATTTGTGGAAGTCTTTCTACACCAAGAATTTCCTACAAGAAATAAACCACAGGTACAAACAAACAAGATATAACTAATTTATTTATATATTTTTACATTATATTTTATTTACATTTTATTTTTAGCTGTGAAAAATCAGTGTAGCATTAGCTATAATATAAAGAAATGTTACAATCACAATGTAAAGCCTCTCTGAATTATACAAACTCAATAAGAAGCTGATCTCAGATTTTTGAGACTTGACTACTTTATCTCTTTTAAATAAAAGCATTTGTGAATTGGTCAACTGAAAGACATTCTAAAGAAAATAAGTTTTAAGACAAGTTGTTCACATAAAGAATCACAGAAAAAAGAATAATTTGTGAATGATAAACATTATTTTTTATTTATAGATCATCCTAGTTTTATTCAAATTTAGGTGATGAGATAGGGAGTAGGAATGGGAATGGAGGGAAATTCATAAGTTTAAATAGTGATATTCAGAAGGTTTTATTTACTTACTAATTTATTTTTATTTTTTCATCCACATTCACATGTATATTTTTAAGTTACAATATTTCCATCCACCCCGCCCCCCTTGGGGGTAAATAGGTTAGCATTGCACATACATGTTTTTGATAAACATTTTTAAAGATTAGTCATTTTTAGTATGAGGAATTAGGATTAAGGGAGCAACAGACATAAGAAATAATTTTATAAAGTATTCATCAGATTCTGAAGGGTTGATTTTTTGTTTTGTTTTGCTTTGTTTTTCTTCCTCTGGATAGGGATAACATTGTCTAATAGGGTTGTCTCTGAACTGCTGAGAGGAGCTACTTCCATCAAGGTTGATCATCTCACAGTGTTGCTGTTAAAGTGTGCATTGTTCTCTTGGTTCTGCTCCCTTAGTTCTGCATCAGGTCCTGGAAGTCATTCTATGCATCTCTAGAGTATGGCCATTTATAGTTTCTTATAGAACAATAGTATTCCATAGTGTTCATGTACCATAACTTGTTTAGCCATTCCCTAATTGATGGACATCCTCTCAATTTCCAGTTCTTTGCCACTACAAAAAGAGATGCCATGAATATTTTGGAACATGTAGGACTTTACCTGTTTTTTATAATTTCTTCTGGATATAGATCCAGAATTGGAATTGCTGGGTCAAAGGGAATGAACATTTTATTGCTCTTTGGGTATAGTTCCACATTGCTCTGCAGAATGGTTAGTTCCATTCACAACTCCACCAGCAATGCATCAATATACCAGTCCTCCCACAGTGTCTCCAACATTGATCATTTTCCCTTTTTCTCAACTTGGCCAATCTGATAAGTGTGTTTTAATTTGCATTTCCCTAATCAATAATGATTTGGAGAATTTTTTTCATATGATTATATATAGATTTAATTTCTTAATTTGAAAATTGTCTATTCATATCCTTTGACCATTTTTCAATTGGGGAATGACTTATAACCTTATAAATTTGATGCAAATCTCTATATATTTTAGAAATGAGACCTTTATCAGAACTCATAGCTGTGAAGATTGTTTCCCAGCTTTCTGCTATCCTTCTAGTTTTTCCAAGATTCATTTTATTAGTGTAAAACATTTTTAATTTAATATAGTAAAAATCATTCTTTTTGCATTTTATAATGTACTTTAATCCTTGTTTGGTCATAAATTTATGCCCTTTCCATATGTCCGATGGATAGAGTATTCCTTGGTCTATTATCTATGGTGTCACCCTTTATGTCTAAATCCTGTACCCATTTTGAACTTATTTTGGTATAGGGTGTGAAATGTGGGTCTATGCCTAGTTTTTGCCATATTATTTTCCAATTTCCCCAACAATTTTTGTCAAATAGTGAGTTCTCATCCCAGAAGCTGATTGATGTCTTTGGGTTTGTCAAACTGTAGATTGCTGTAGTAATTTACTTTGGTTTCTTTTGAATCTATCCTAATTCACTGATCCATTACTCTATTTCTTAACCAATACCAGGCAATTTTGATGACTGCCCCTTTATAGTATAGTTTTAGATCTGTCAGAGTGAAACCACCTTCCTTTACATTTTTTTTTCATCACTTCCCTTGCTTTTCTTGACCTTTTGTTGCTCCAGATGAATTTTGTTACTTTTTTTCTAGCTTGGTAAAGTAGTTATTTGGCAGTATGATTAGTATGACACTGAATAAGTAATTTAATTTGGGTAGAATTGTCTTTTTTTAATTTAGTTTTTACAAGGCAATAGGGTTAAGTGGATTGCCCAAGGCCACACAGTTAGGTAATTATTAAGTGTCTGGGGCCGGATTTGAACTCAGATACTCCTGACTCCAGGGCTGGTGCTCTATCCACTGTTGCCCCAGAATTGTCATTTTTATTATGCTAACTCTACTTAACCATGAACAATTGGCATTTTCCCAATTATTTAGATCTGACTTAATTTGAGTAAGAAGTGCTTCAAAGTTGTGTTTCATACAGTTTCTTGGTTTGTCTTAAGAAGCAGATTCCTAAATATTTAATCTTGTCTATAGTTACTTTAAATGGAATTTCTCTTTCTGTAGCTTGCTCTTGTGCTTTGTTGATCATATATAGGAATGCTGATGATTTATTTGGGATTATTTTATATCCTGCTACTTTGCTGAATGTGTTGTTTCAAGTAGTTTTTTAAATGATTTTCTCAGGCTCTCTAAGTATACCATCATTTCTTCTGCAAAGAGTGAAAGTTTTGCTTCCTCAATGCCAATTCTGATTCCGTCAATTTCTTTTTCCTCTCTTATTGCTTCAGCTAGCATTTCTAATACTATATTGAATACTAATGGTGATAATGGGCATCTTCTTTCCACCCTGATTTTATTGGAAAGGCTCTGAGTTTATTTCCATTACATATAATATTTATTGATGTTTTAGATAGATACCATTTATTATTTTGAGCAAAATTCCATTTATTCCCAAACTTTCTTATACTTATAAAGTTATAAAGAAAACTCAAGTAGAAAACTTTTATCTGGGGACCTAGGAAGATTATCGTTACTGAAAGTGGTTTTTTTTTTTTTTTAGGAAAATCAGTCTCCACCATAAAAATCTTAAGTATCTCTCTTATTTGACCTTGAAGTACTAAATGTCATCCTTTGAGAACAAACAATAAATTGTAAGACTATGATTTTTTTAAAAATTCCCTAATTTTCCTCATTCTTAGATTTTCCAATATTGCTGTTTTTAAGATTGCTGAAATTAGGTAGTTGCTTTAATTAGACAATTCAGAAATTTCTTTCAATTTATTTAATTCAATAAATGACTAGGGGAAAACATAGGGAACAAGAGAAACACAAAAAGATAAATGTATGTGAAATCAGAAGGTTCTATATAGTAATAAATAGTTTATATTTTAATAGGCAGGCTTCAAATGTCCATTCAGAACCCTGTCTTTGGGATCCTAGAGAGAGGTGAGTAACAAAGAAATAATGGGAATGCTTTTGTTATATTTTACTTATTTTATAAGAATAAAGAGCAGATTTAGAAAGCTAGAAAAGTGGTTCTGTCCATATCCAGTTAGTTGAAACTCTGGAAAGTGTACTAACAGAGTAGTGCAACATAGACCCAGGTATGACAATCTGACTTTATCCTACTCTTAAAACTGTTGCCAATCATATCATATTGATGAGTAGCTCATAGATGGAAGATCTGAGGGGTAATGCCTATTGATGATTCAAGAGACAGATTAGGATAAATCAAGTTGTCATATTCTGTTGATGGCATCATATGTTGGTGCTTTCCTGGCATTGTGATTACCCATGGTACCTTCCCAATATAAGAGCAAGAGAAATCAAGGAAAGTTGGAGAAGAAAGGCCCAAGAGGGCAATTAGTCAATCGAGAGACAAGTTAGGATCTACTGGACTGTTTTTTTCACCAGATATAATAATATACTGGTGTTGCCAGGTGTTGGTAGTGTACTGTGGTGTCTTGTCAATTTAGGCATAATGATGAATGGTACAAAGGTGAAAGTTCTGAAAGGAAAAGCTATACTGATGATAAATCCACCAAGAAACATGTTAGAATTTATTAGTTTGTCAAATTTTGTCACAAAATGTTTAATGCTTGTGCTTGCCCAGCACTGATAATGCACTGGGGTACCTTGCTGATAGAGGAGGAAGCAAAAACAATTTACAGCCAAGAGACATTCATGGCAGCCAAACCATCTCCCAAAAACCTGTTTTCTAACAATCAAGTCATGGGGTGGAACAGTTCTGATAAAGATAAGTGAGAAGAATGTCTTGCATAGTATATTCCTCACTATAATAAACATAATTGTGTAAATCATGCTGCTAATCACTTGGTAGGTCATATGTAATCCTCTTTAATACCAAAGGTTTAGTAGTAGAGTGGTATGAAGAGAAAACATCATTTGAACCTAACTATTTTTTTAGGGTTTTTTTGCCCAAGGCCACACAGCTAGGTCATTATTAAGTGTCTGAGTTCGGATTTGAACTCAGGTACTCCTGACTCAGGGCTGTTGCTCTATCTACTGTATCACCTAGCTGCCCCTAAGCCTAATTGTTTTTCTTAAATTTATCATAGGACAATAGACTACTACACAAAGAGTTTAGGAGTAGAAATACATTCAATTCAACAGAAAACTCTGGGTGGAGGAACAGGGGGAATAAAAAGCAAGAAAGAGAAGAGTTAGTCATATGTTAAATAACATTTCTTGGTCAGGAAAGGGGACAGTGGAGAAGCATTTAAAAGAATATAAAGAAATTACAATACTTTAGGATCTGGATGAGGGAAAACAGATAAAAGTAAAGGAGTAGAAGCTTAGCATATGCCTATTCTATTATCCTTTTTTCCCTAAATATGGGATTTAGGTCAAGAAGGGGGGGGCATAAGAGAATAGAATGGAGATAAAAATATAATTAATAATTATAACTGTAGATGTCAATGGGATGAATTCACCCATAAAAATGAAAGATATTGCAGAATTAATGAGAAAACAGAATCCAAAAATATATTGTTTATAAGAAAAATCAATTGAAATATAAATACATATACAAATTTAAATAAAATCTTGGAACAAAATCCATTATACTTTAGTTGAATTAAGATAAAAAAGGATTACAATCATGATCATCAATAAACTAAAATCAAAAATAGATAAAATAGAAGTGATAAATAGGAAATTTGAAATGTTCCATAGACAATAAATTTCAATTGTTCAAATTCAATGCAATTGTAGATAGAAATAGATAGTGAAATAATAATAGTGGGGATCTCATTGTAACTTTTCCAGATCTTGATAAAACTATCCATAAAATAATTATTAGGATGATAAGAATCAGAAAAGAATTCATTAACATGGATATATGATAGATGTCTGATAATTACTCAATGCAAGTAGAGATGAATATTCATATTTTCAAAACTTCCTATGGCAACTAAAATAAAATGCTTATATATTTAGGACATAAATACCTTGTAAACAAAATAGACAAGAAGAAATAGTATATATTTATGGATCATAATGCAATAAAATTATATTCAATAAAGAATTAAATTAAAGTATGACAACCATAAAGAATTTTGAGTCAATGAAAAACTGAAGAAAAATTATTTAATTTCATTAAAGATAACTACAATGAAACAAATATCAATTTAGGTGGATTCAGACAAAGCCAACCTTAAGGTAGGATTTCAATTTCACAATAATTTCAAGAACAGAAGAGAGCAAGATATAATTATGTTAGATATGAAAAAATTAAATAGATAAATCAGTAATTATTTCACTTAAGAAAGAAAGAAGAAAGTTGAATTGAAACTCAAAGTGAATGAAAACTTTAATGTTGAAGAAAAAATGATGAAATTATTGGAGCCTATTTTGTTCAACTGTATGTCAATGAAACTGATAATTTAAAAGAAATGAATGAATATTAAAATACTTTCAAAATATATAATGCTCAAATTAATAAAATAATAGAAATTTTAAATAGCCAAATATTAACAAAAAAGAATGAATGATGAACCCCCACAAATGAATAGGGAAAATTGACTAGATAGATATAATAGAATTCTTTCAAATATTAAAGGAACAATCAAATCTAATATTATACAAGCTCTTTACAAATTCAGGAGAAAGGTAATATTCTGAGACTTAGGAATAGTATGAAAAAGAAAAAAATTTAGGCAAATATATGTAATGGATATTTATACAAAATAACAATTAGAATATTAGCAAAGATTCTACAGCAATGATGATACTTGATCATGGGCTTTGATTTATTCCAAAAGTGCAAGATTAATTCAATAGCAGAAAAACTATAAGTAATTTATTACATAAAAATATTTGATTATATCACTGGAGGCAGAAAATGTTTTTGAGAAAATATTATTGACATTTTTATTATAAATAATATGGCAAATAATATTAATAAATAGACTTTCCTTAATATGCTAAATAGTATTTATCTAAAAATCAAGACCCAGCATTATAGGTAAAGGAAGCAAAGTGGAGGCTTTTCTAATAATAATAAGGGCAAAACAGAAATACCTATTGTCAACATACTATTTGATATTATTCAATAAGTGCTAACCTTTATCCATAAAATAATAAAAAGGAAAGAAACAGATGAAGGGGAAATAATTATTTGTTTTGAGAAACAGAAATAAGCTAAAAATTAATTGAACTAAAAATGAGTTTTATAATCTTGAAAATGACCAACATAAGTAAGAAAGTATTTATTTTTCTATTTTAAGATGAAGAATATTTCCCATCATATCAGAGTTTTAGCAATTCTCCATCTATGCAAAATGCTAACTGAATGTCTTTTCATGATTGTTACATATGTAACATGGATAGCAGATAGGTTGGTGTCAGCAAATAGGCGAACCAAGATAAGGTTAATTTGTCTCCTGCAACTAAAAATTAATTGAAAAAATTGAAACTGCAGCAAACTTGCAAGATATAAAATAAATCTCAGTGATTCTCTTTCTCTCTTTGTCTCTCATATATTTATATCTAATAGAAAAAATAAACAAGGAGATATATATACATATATATATATATATCCATTTAAGATAATTACAGAATCTAGGTCATATTTAGGCATATGACTACATGTAGAATTGTAGGACTATAACTATAAAACATCCTTACAATAATATTGAGTTCAGGCATTTTACAGTCATGTATGATTCTTCACGATCCCATTTGGGGTTTTCTTGGAAGATATCCTGGAATAATTGTCATTACCTTCTCTAACTCATTGTGCAGATGAAAAAAAATTGAGAATTTCAGGGTTATGTGACTTGTCCAGGGTCACACAGTTTGTAAATGTCTGAGATCAGATTTGAACTCTTGAAGAGGAACATCCCTAACTCCAGGATCAGCACTGTCTCCACTGTGCCATCTAGTAGCCCTGTTTGCAATAATATAAAAAGAAGTGATGTATTGGACAACGTAATAAAATGACAATACTATCTAAAATGATTGAGTAATTTAGTTCAATAGCAATAAAGTAACTAAAGAATTACTTTAAAGAACAAGGAGGAGAAATAGATAAATTCATCATGAGGACCAGGTTGTATAGAGCTTTAAAAATGAAACAAAGGAACATATATAGTATTCAAGAGGCAATGGAAAGTCATTGAAGTTGGTTAATTAAGGAAGTTACATAGTCAGATTTGAAATGAAGGGAAATTATTTTGACACATTATTTTGAATAGAATGGGCTGCAGTGTTTAAATCTTGAAGCAGAGATATAAATTAGGAGATCATTTGAAGGATTTAGGAGAAAGATGATGAAGGCATTATTAACTAAAGTGGTACCTGTATGAATGAAGATAAAAGAATTGTATACCAAAGCTTCCAATAAAATATAAGAAGGCAAAAAAATAGCCAACACTGAATAAGGTGAAAATATAATTATATAATAGTGGAAAACCAGAAAACTGATTCACCATTTAAGCCCACAATTCCAAAATGTAGAGGTTGCCAACCAACAAAAGAAGCTTCTGGAGGGACATGACTTGCCTTGAGTCATATTGCTGTTGTTTGTCCTTTGTTCTCATAGAAGATCATGATATCAGGGAGGTGATGTCATGACATATTCGTATAGATTTGGGTGAGAAGGTGCTATGTTAAGTCACCAGCCTCACTTTTGCCCTCCAGAGCCATCTGGGTCCAGTGGCCAAGTAGGAATTAGGAAGACTGGAGATGGCCTTGAATGTGAGGCAATCAGTGTTAAGTGATTTGCTTAGGGTCAAACAGCTTGTAAATGACGAGTGTCTGAGGTGAGATTTGAACTCAGGTTCTCCTGACTCTGGGTCTGGTGCTCTATCTACTTTGTGTAGTGTCACATGGCCAAAATGGGTCAGAATGAGTTTGCTTCCCATGGAAGTGATTCCTGAACTATCTCACACCTCACAAAAGGTGTAAGATATTTACTCTGCCCTGGTTTGTAAAGGATGGATAAAATAACTATAGAGAAGGTAAGGCGTGGTCAGCACAGGTCCAGTTGGAGGAGAAAGGGCTTACAACCTATTGAAGGGAGTCTGGAAGGTATTCTTTTTATCTTAGATTGGGAAACTAGGTCTAACCCCTCTCACCTCTCAATCCCCAGAGATTCTGAATTTAGATTCTGAGTAGAGGAGAAGGAATAAATTTATATAACAGTATGAGAGAGAGAGAGAGAGAGAGAGAGAGAGAGAGAGAGAGAGAGAGAGAGAGAGAGAGAGAGAGAGAAACCTAGAGGAGGAAAGCTAGAGACAATCTACTAAAATGAAAGATCAAGCCTCCAAAGGCAAAATCCCAAGTATTAACACAGCTATGGGTCCTTGGGCAAGTCACTTAACTGCCCTCATTTCCTCAAATAACATCTAACTTACAATAATGTTGTGAAGATCCAATGTGATAATATTTGAAAAGAACCTAGCACAGTGCTTGACACAGTAGATGTTAAATAAATATCTCCTTTCTCTTTCTTTTGCCTTTCATGATTTGTCACTATTTATGATTTTTAAAAAGGAGGAAAGAATTGCCGTCTACAAACTCTACACCTATGAGCTTGACTTGGCAGCCAAATTGATTCCTGGCAGAATTCTTAAACATATCATCAAAGAGATAGTGAACACCTAGCCAAGAATACAATGATCAGGAAGAGCCAACATGGCTTGCCAGACCAATATTATTGCTTTTCTTTTGACATGTTTAACCTAGTAGATTAGGGGAAATACTTTAGCTCTTCATTATTGATATCTGATCTAATCTGTTATTTTTGTGAGAAATATGGAAAAATATGACTTATATAACATTGTTTTTATTGATTCTGAACTGATTAAATGACCAGATTTAAAGAAAAGATTTAATGTCAATTTGTAAAGATATCTTCTCTTGAGTATCTTGAGGCTCTGCATTTTCCCTGAACTGTTAAACAATTTTCCCTCAAAAATCCAGATAAGTGTATGTGCATTCACTTATCAGATTTATAGATGATGTCAATCTGGTATAGGTAGGGTAGTTATTGTACCAATGGAAAGAATTAAGATTAAAAAAGGGGAAAGAATTGTGTCTCCAAACTTCAAAATTTTAACAGATTAGAAAACTAAACTGAATATAACAAAATGGAATTTGATAGAAATAACTGAAAAGTCTTACATTTGCATCTTAAAAATCAAGTCTATAAATACAATATGGAAAAGACATGATTAGATACTGGTTTTTCTGGAAAGATTTTTGAATGCTTTTTGAAAACGTTTTGAAGTTAGAGTACAATAAAGATGAGTAGAATGTGATATAACAATAAAAAAATACTTAATGTGATCTTGGGCTGAATTAAGAGAAACATAGATTCCAGGAATAAGGAGGGGATAATTCTACTATATTCCCTAATCAGAATCATTTACAGCATTTTGTTCATTCTGGATGCCATAATTTAAGCATGATATTTTTGAGATGAAGAACAACTTGAGGAGGTAAATGAGAAGGGCACAGAGTTCTTGCCATGTAAGGATTGGATTGTCCCACCTAGACTTAAGGGAACAGGTGTGATTTCAAATTCTTGAAAGATTGTCAAATGCATAAAACTTTGAAGGCAGGGCAGTATCAACAAAGGGCAGTTTGGAAATTATCAATTATCAATTAATTGAGTTTGACACCACTGGAGTAGATGTCTTCCTCAAATATTTTTTTACCTTTTCTTCAGACTCTGGGATATGGTGTTTTGTTGTTCTTCTTTCTCCCTTTTTACTGGTTTTCCTCACTCTGGATTCCACCCCCCAAAAAAAACTATTTAATAGATAATTACCACATTAATTTTCCTATCTATCAAATCCAGTCATCGCACTTCCTAAAGTCTACTGAATAAAATGCAAAATAATTCAAAATTTCATATCTTCAGTCTTCCAATAAAACACCTCTAATTTATCTATTTATGCTTATTTCCTATGAGTCTCCCTGACTGCAACCAGTTTCAATTAAATAATGAATAAATAGTTTGTAAACTTAAAAATTGTTCTATAAAGACCTTGTGAAAGCATTAGGGGAAACATAAAATATGACACTTGTCCTCTTGTTACTTAGAATCTATTTGAGAATGCAAATAAACATAGTACAAGGTGACCTGAAATTTTTTGCCACAAGAGTCAAAACATGCAATAAAGAAAAATTTGTGAGAAGTTAGAGAAGTCAGAAAATGCTTCATTGAAGAGGTAATATTTGATCTGGTCTTTGAGAGTTTTGCAGATTTTCCACTGGATAGAGCTACAAGAATTAAGTATTCTAATAGAAGCAATTGGAGCTATTTCAAAAGATTTGAATTTAGTATTGAGGAAGGGAATCACTACCTTGTAAATAAAGCTATTCCAAAGTGGGACAATTTGAGGAAGTGGAGAGTTCCCCTTAACTGGAGATATTCAAGTGAAGATCAACTGTATGTTGTAGTGGTGTCTTTTTTTCCCCTGGTATAGAGGAGACTAGATGGTCCTCTACATTTCTTTGTAATTGTGAAATTCTGAGATTCTGTAATTCTGAGATACATATGTGAACACTTAATAAATATGATTCTGCTTTAATGGGAGCATTCCTTCTATAAGGAGTACATTAAAGATGAACTGACATCTAAGCAACTCACTGAAAGGAGAGCTGAAGGGCAAAATTCTAGAAATCTGATCCCAGATCCTCTCCCTTTCTCAGGGACTTCACTGGCTTCTTTGGGCTATAATTCCAGCTTCTTAAAACCATGCCCTTTTGCTTATTCACATTTGCAACTAGGTCCAACCCCTCAAGTTTGTCTCCACATCTTCAGTTTCCATTTTAAAGCAAATCCTTCACTTTCTTTGTCGGCAAAGGCTTCCAGGGCCTGGATCTCATCTAGTCTTTGAGTAACATCTTCCAGATTTGTTTTAAACTGATTAGACACTGCTGAAGAATCAAATTCTCTCTCCCGGACAGTACAAAGCCAAGTGTTGACAGAGTTGGCTTCTGGCCACCAGCAACGTGATGACGCAGCATTAGTCTTTTGACAGCCCTGCTTTTGTCGGGTATTATCAAATGGTTATACACCCTGAAAAATGAGAGAAGGAAAAAAAAAAAAAACCTCCCCTGTGATGTGACACAATGACATAGTAGTAAAAAGTAGTTTGAGTTGCTACTGCCTGTACTTCCACTTTCTTCCTGTTTCTCTTAAGAATCCTTTTTACACTCTCTTTGCAAATGCCCCATATGCTTCTGTATGAATATTATTTCTGCATTTGTGTCTCTAATTGGGATAGGAGAAATATTTAAAAACAAGTTACTACAACAATGGAAGAGCAGTACATGGGAGAGCTTATTCTTTGGGAGGGGTAGTTTGAATTTGATTTGTCTGATTTTAGAAAATACAGCCATAAACTGAGAGGAAATCTTGAGCCAAAATTTCAATTTCTAAACTTTTAATTTCTTCTGATTTTCCCCTTGAATGACTACTTTTAATATATTTTCAGCTTAAGTCCAAAATTTCTGAGACAAAGGATCCTAAGTCAATGTAAGTTTAGAATTCATTATTTTGAATTTATTCATTCAATTTATTTGTAGTTTACCACCACAGGGAATACCTGCAGAAGGAGAAATATGTACCTGAAATACACAATCAATTATATTTTTTATTTATCATTCAGATAGTTAAATGATGAGGAAACTATGGGACCTTGTACCCATTTCAAGGAGAATTATTAAAATATTGATGAAGACTACAAAATGAGTAATTGTTAGATATGGATTTCACATTGGCTGCTCTGTATCTATTTTATCTAATCTCAGACATGCCCATTGAGCATGCTTTTTATTTCAAATGGATTTGGTCAAATATCAGAGACAAACAAAACCTGAGCTAGGTTAGGCTATGTTAAATGAACATCATTGTCATCTAGTATTTTCATACTTTGTGAGACTGAAATTAATATTGTGATTTGCTGACCGATTCAAGACAGAGTTGAGGATCACCCTAGAATTTACAAAAATAAAACAAAAAAGTGAAAATTAGTGCCAAAATGTCAAGATTATTTGATTCAATAATTATTTATTAAACAGTATGGGTAATACCAACTGATTAAAAAATAAAAAATTTGTTTAATGATTATTATGTACTGTACTAAGCAATAGGAAAACAAAACAATGCTCCAAACAAACCAACTTCTGCTTGTAACGGAGCTCTCATTCTTGAGCAATATGAAAATAAATGGGAATGTAAAAGATCGGTACAATGACAATGGAAGTTTATTGGAAATGATTAAAAACTAGAATTTGGAAGGACTGAGAAAGGCCTGTAAATTCAACAAAGCCAGGTTTGAGAATACAAAGAAACGTAAAATATGACACTTGTCCTCTTGTTACTTAGAGTATATTGGAGAATGCAAATAAACATAGTTTAAGATGACATGAAATTTTTGCCACAAGAGTCAAAACATGAAATAAAGAAAAGTTTGTGAGAAGATAGAGAAGTCAGGTAATGCTTCATTGAAGAGGTGATATTTGATCTGTCCTTGAGAGTTTTGTAGATTTTCCACTGGACAGAGCTACAAGAATTAAGTATTCCAAGCAGAAAGGACAGCTTTGTTGAAAGTGTGAACAGCAAACCTAAGTGCATGATTAGAAAACAATGAGTCATTAACCAGTTTACTTCACTTTTAGATTATAGAATAGAGGGTGAGCTGGGGGTTGCAGTTAGGGAAACTCATAGGAAATAAGCATGAATAGATAAATTAGAGGTGTTTTATTGGAGGACCGAAGATGTGAAATTTTGAATTATTTTGCATTTAATTCAGTAGACTTGAGAAGGGTGATGACTGTATCTGATAGGAAAATTAATCTGGTAATTATTAAATAGTTTGGGGGGGCATCCGGAGTGAGGAAAATCAGTAAAAAAGGAGAAAAAAGAACAACAAAATACCATATCCCAGAGTCTGAAGAAAAGGTAAAAAATATATTTATTTGAGGAATACACCTACTCCAGTGGTGTCACACTCTAACAGTCTTACTATCTAACTCACAGTTCCCTGCATGCAGTGTATTGACTTAGAAAACCACAAATTAACATTATCTATATTTTGTATTATATTGTATTTTTATTTAATTTGTTAGACATTTAAGTTATATTTTAAACATTTCTTAGTTATATTTAGTTACATATGTTTTTGGCTGTACTTGGAAGTTTTGTGGAGAAATGTTTGACACCTGTGCTTCAGAAACCAAGTACTTCTTGATACCAACAGTACACAACCTCTTAGACTTTATAAGATAGCAAATCTGGGAAATGAGAAATATTGTTTACACTTAATATTTGACTGCAAATGGGAATAGATGCATTATGGAGAGAAAATGGTTGCTTTCTTCTCATTCATATGTAAACTTGTAAATTTCTATAATTCAGTGTTCAAAAATCATATATTCAGTCTATCTCCATTAATAGTGGATATAATGGCTCACAAAAAAAGCAATCGTAATATCCTTGATCTTTACCATGACAAAGAAATCTAAGTCATTTGGATAACTGCTAATAATCAATATAACTCATACATTTTTTTAAAACTTGTAAGCTACTGTGCTAGTTTTGCTGAGTAATGAAAAGTCTTAAATCCTGTCTAAAAGATACAGCAAGGGACAGATTTTGAATTTTTCTTTAGATATTTACTAGGCATTTTTATATTTACTAGACTCAGTCAGGAAGACTTCTCTTAGAGAAGTCACCTGCCTCCAGTTTAGAAGAGTGAGTTCATTTTCCCATGAGCAGAAGACAGACCAGCTAAGACATAGCAAAAGCAAAACTGCTTCTGGTAAGAAGTGGGAGATCTTTGTAGTCAACTAGTTCCCTAATTTAAAGGAAATTGTAGGGCTTCCCTGAGGTATAGAGATGCTTGAGAGAGAGTGAAGCGGAGGAGGTCTAGAGCTGAGGCTCACCTCTGATTGCCAAGGTTGAGCAATTACACTAAGAAACTGACAGGTGTATGTGTTCAACCCTTTTTGACCTTTTTTTTAAAATTTGAATCTGAGGTGAGGCATAGATGAGCCACCTCTCTGTTTCCTCTGTCTTCACTTAGCTTAGGTCCCTGCTGAGTTAGGAGTCCTTTGGAGAGTTTAATGTTACAGTTTACAGCTTCTGAGCACAGGTCAGAAACAAGAAATCCTGAGAGTAGGCTTTACCAATCTAAGAGACAGTATCAGCTAAGGCATTGATAGAACTGCTGCAGAAGCACATGCCATAAACATGTTTGACAAGGAAAAGCCTGAAAATGGATTTTTTTCACTCAAGAAATAGTCCATTCACCTTGGTAATCCCAAATGCAATGGTATAGGGATTGAACCCTGTACATTTCTTGCTGTAGCATGCTCCTTTGAGAAGGAAGACTGCCATATAGTTTCCAAGTTGAATCATCCTTGAAGTGCCCCTCAAGCAGGGGGATGGTGGAGAAGTCAAAGAAGTCCACAGAGAAAGGTATGAGAAAAAAAATTAGAATAAAAGTAATGAGTATGATTGAAACTGATAACACTTAATCCTATTCCTAGCTAAATTTAATTGAACAGTAGCAATGTTTAAATAAGAAATAGTATTGAGCAAATAAAAATTCATAAATTCACCCCTATCTTCAAATGGAAGGAATGAAGGAAAAAAAATATTTATTGAGCACTTATATCCATAGCACTACTTGCTGAGTCATATAGTGGATAGTTTGCTAGTTCTGGAGTCAGGAAGATCTTAGTTCAAATCTAATCTCAGGCACTTATTATGTGACTGATCCTGAGCAAATCACTTAAATTCTGTTTGATGTTTTCTCATCTGTGAATTAGGCATAATACCAACACCTTCCTCTAAGAGTTGTTTGAGGCTCAAAAGAGATAACCTTTGCAAAGTCTTTAGCACAGTAGCTGGCACATAGCAAATGCTATATAAATATCAGCTAAAATAACACATATAATTATATATTATATGTTACATAAAATAGCAATTTTATTTTTATTATAGAGAAGAGAGTCTTTGCTCTCTAGGAAATCATTTACTAATAAAAAGTGACAACACAGAAGAAGTTTCAATTAATGAATAAATAATTTGTAAACTTAAAAATTGTTCTATAGAGACCTTGTGAAAGCATTATCTCTTGAGGCAAAGCACCTGGGTTCAAATTTCACTTCTGACATTTACAACCACGAGCAATTTATTTGAACTCCCTGATCCTTAAATTCTTCACTTGTGAAAATGAAAGAATTAGACTAGCTATCATTTTCTAGCTCCAGACCTTATAATGCTTTAGTAATTGAATTATACGTGAATTCTCAAGACTTTGAGAATTGTGGCCTTTTACTAAAATGAATTTTATCCAAAAATTACTTTTTTATAACCCCTCCAAATACGTTCCACACTATCCTTTCCCACCTCAAGTATATCACTCTAATCACCCTTACTAATACTATGTTTTATCCACAGTCTGGTAAACTGTGAGAGGTATTAGTATGAGCTTCCAAAAATTTCTTTCAACCTTTACCAGTAAGGGCGAACCTCCTAGGGTGAGAGATAATTCTGTTTTTATGATGGCTCCTGCTGAACCTTCCTGCATTTTGTATGATCAGACTAAATTGTTGTAAGTCAGCAATGTGCCACTATACCTCCAATTTGGAGGAACAGAGAACACATAAGGACAAATAGAAAATTAATTTAATTTATAGAGTAAAAGACCCAGGAAATGTGTACTGTAAATATGACATATGTTGGGAATTGTGGCCACTCAAGAGGAAATCAGGTAGCTATAGAAGCCTGTGCAATATTAGAATATGAAAATGGGAACCCCATTGGAAATAATAACCAAAGCAAAACTATCTTAACAAACTATTTTTGATTGTTGCAATAAAATCATCTGAATTTTCCATTGTGAATCCATACATTCTACTTAAGTGGATGCCCTCTGGGCCTTAAAATGGATGTCCTGAACTTAAACTGCTTTTAGAAGAGAGAGGCCTTTTAATATTTGGAGAGAATCAACTAAATCTTCATCTATATAAAAAAGATTAAAATCTCCTTTGTAAATGAAAGTCTTATGGTGTTTTGGGAACTGGTTCAATGGTCTGCCCATACTCATATGACCTGGATATGTCAGATAAAGAAACTGGATCTAGGTTTTCCTGACTCAAAAACTTGCTCTTTACGCAGTATATCATAGTCTCAGTAAAACTAATCCTCTCTACTTCAAGGGGAAAATATCATTTATCAATTTAATTATTCTGTTTCTTTTACAATAATTTTGCCTATTAATGTATTATGTTTCGATGGAAGGAAAATTTTGAAAATTTATGTATAGAAAAGCATCATAGCACAGTGGGTAGCTGGTCTTGAAGTCATCAAGATTGGAGGTTGAGTCCTGTTTCTTATACCATTTGGCTATGTGACCCATGTTAGATCACTCACACTCTCAATGTTCTGGGCAGCTCTGATTCTATAAGATCCAAGAGGGTGCTAAGCTACATTGACTGAAGGAGTTTCCTCAGTTAAGAATCCCTTTTGTCAATGAAATAACAGATTTTTGATTATCTAGTGAAATAGGCAAAGGCTGGGGATATTCACAAAAATTGTTTACCATTTAATTAAAAAAACTGAAACTATATATTTTTATAATTTTCCTATAACCATTATTATGGGAAGTATTACAAGCAATTTTCCTCATACTCCTTACATATCATCAAAATTCACCTCTTAAATTAACATTAGGATTAAATTTTCAAGCTTTTTAACATCATTTAATAAAATTACCTTAAGGAAAAGGTAACTAATTACTAATAAGACCAAACTGGATGCTCCTGACCTAACTAGGGAACTGGACCACACACATATCTGAAACTATGAAACAATATTTTTATAAACCAACATATCAATAAGTCTAAATCAATTTGGTATTGTGTAAATTGAAGCAGAAATATTTCTTACCTGAAAAGGACAGATTTTAAATTAGATATAGGACTCAAAGAATTTCAGTGATTGAATTGCTCAAAGATAATGGGTGTCCTTATTTTTTTTAATGAAGTCCCAACAAAATGGTAAAACTATTCTTTAAATCTTTTTTTTCACTTCAAAACTTCAATATTCACCCAGTATTTCTTTCTTTCTTATTGTCTCAGAAGACAAAGTATCTATTTCCCCTTATATTCATCCCCTTACCCACTCCTCTAGGACCATTTTCCATTGATTATTCTGTTTCTATTTTCCATTTTCACCTACTTATTTGTCCTATGCTTCTAAGCATGTTCATGCTCCTCTCTTCCTTATGCTAAGTAATAATAGTTTAAAATTTAGAGTTAAAAATTACAATTGAAAAATTTACATAAACTTTTTCTTCCCTGTTGCCCTTCTACCTTAAATTATTTTCATGTTGTTTTGTTATAAACAAACTTCCTTAAAGAGGAATATACATCTTCCTCTTCCATTGCCTCAATTTCTCTGCTTAATCCTTTGAAACTTCTTCAACCATTCTTTTTAAATTTCTGTTAATTTTCCATAATCATAATATTCATTGTACCTTTTTTCAGCTTCAAATTAAACAATATCAGAGGAGAATCTACAAATAAGGAAGTAGTATAGCCTATATAAAATAATTAGTTTCAAAGGAAACAAAATTGAAGAAAGGATGTCATAGTAAAATCCATGATCTCAAGAAACTTTTCAAAATATTTCTATTTTAAACAAAATAGAAAAGCAGAATAACTACAGATCCAATGCAAGTAGGCAAACTTGCATTTATATTATTCTGTTATTCATAGGTTTCTTTAAGTCTTTTGGGGGATAAAATGCATGGTTTAATATAATTCTGAATGAGTATACCTTATTCAAACGTAACAAGACAGATAAAAAGTAGATAGGCACTATAAATTAAGAAGGTGTGGAAATCCAAGAATTCAATGGACAAAACTTGATGTAAAACTTTTGGGTCAAGATAAATGGAGGAAAAACCAGAAGTGATTCAGTGGAGTCTGCTACAGACCACCAGCACAGTGGGAAACATATCAAAACTCTAAGCACTGGAACATGATAGTCAGTAGTAATGGTTATTTCATTTCTCTAGGCATCTTCTGGTGCTCACTCTCTTTGCCAAAAACATGACAGCTAACAATTTGTTGACTTTTTTAATGAAAATTTTATCCTTCAAAAAATAGAAGTCTCATCAAAAAACATCTTGAATATGTTCTTCTCTTCTGGGTACTACAGTTTAAAGTTATTAATAATATGGATTATGTCCAGAGGAAATAAACTACAATAGTGGAAGGCCTTGCATCTAGGTCACATTATGATTAATTGAAAGGTGTGTTTAGGCCGATGAAGATAAGCCTTGTGAAATAGGAAATATGATAGCTATATTTGAGTATTTGATAGGCTGATAAGAGGTGGCATCTTTGGATAAGTGTAGTTTGACACCAGAGGTCAGAATTAGGAAAATGGGTTGTAAAGGAAAATTTAGGATTGCTTTCAAGGAGGACCTCAAATAGAATTTGTATGAGCATTTTTCAAGGTCAGTGAATATCAAGGCACTGGACAAAAGGTAGTTCTGTCAGGATGGTTGCAGTAACCTTAAAAGCATCTTGTGAGCATCCCCTGAACTCTCACAAAAACCATGTAAGAGATTATGGAAATACGTAATTGTTCTTTAGTATTTTTGCCTCATTTAGAATTTGCCTTACCATTACTTCATGTTAAAGAAATATGTGCAATTCCCTACTAAGTTGGGAACTTCTTGTGAGTAAGTATTGTCTTTTTTATTTTCATCTCTATATGAAAAATAGTGCTTTGAACATAGTAGGGACTTATTTCATAAGAAATAATAAATACTTTTTCTAAAATTTGCCTAAAGTTAAACCTGGGACTTGTAGGAACCAAGATGGTGGAGTAAGCGGTAAATTGCTATAACTCTCCCATATTCACCTCCAACAACCATAAAAATCATTCTCCAAAGTAAATCCTTGAAAAGGAGAACCAGCAAAATGATTGGATGAAGCAATCTTGTCCCAAGGATCTTGGAAGATTGTCAAGAAAAATCTATCTTAGGTAAAAAAGAGAACACTGTCCAGGACAGAAAGTATCCCAGCAAGCCAGCAACAAGATTTCAGCAAACCAGCAAGAAATCTTGAGCCTTAGGGCCGCAGAGCAGGCAAACATCAACACAAGAACCATCCTCCAGGACCTCCCAGATGCCTCAGCATAGTCAGGGGAACAGCAGATTCCAATCTGGGTTCCATTAAATATTTTAACATAGCCTTGTATAAATAGTTAATCTCCACAGGCAAGACTGTCAAGTGGTACAATGTAGCCCCAGGGGAATGCTGAAACAATTCATGGATCTCAGACACAGACACTAGAACCACAGCTCAGTACCATGTAAGCTGCTCTAGGGTCCTAGAGCACTAGAGCTTCCCGCAGTGCCAGCCACCCTGGACTTGACCCCCTTGGAGCAGCATCAGACACAAGGGACCCTCATGGGTCTCAGGACAATATCAGTGCAGCCTCAGGTAAAGAGCCAGGTCCTGTAGCCTGTGGCAAAAGAAGCCTGAGATAATGCCTCTTCTACCCTGGAACAGAACAGGTCTCATTTCTTAAATATATTTATAGAGAATTAATTAAATTTATAAAAGTAAAAGTCATTCCCCAATTGATAAACAGTCAAAGAGTATGAACAAGTAATTTTCAGATGAAGAACTCAAAGCTTTCTATAGACATATGAAGAAGTGCTCTAAATCACTTTTGAATAGAGAAATGCAAATTAAAACAACTAAGAGGTTCCACTTCACACCTAAAATATGATTAATAGGACAAAAGGAAAATGATAATTGTTGGTGAGAATGTGGGAAAATAGGGACACTAAAGCACTATTGGTGGAGTTGTGAACTGATCAAACCATTCTAATGAGTAACTTGGAACTATGCTCTAGGGGCAACCAAACTGGGCATTACCCTTTGATTCAACTATACCATTAGTAGGTCTGCATTCCAAAGATTTTGTAAAAAGGGAAAAGGACCTACATTCCAAATATATTCATATACCAGTCTTTTTGTAGTGACAAAGAATTGGAAATTGACAGGATTGGGGAATGCATGAACAAGCTGTAATATATGAATGAAATGAAATTCTGTTGTTTAATAAGAAATTATAAATGGACAGATTTCAGAAAAACAAGAAAAAGTTTATATAAATTGATGTAAAGTGAAATTAATAGAACCAGGAAAACATTGTGCCTAATATTAGCAACATTATATGATGATCAATTATTAATGTCTCAGTTCTTAGCAACACAGCCATCTAAGACATTTAAAAGATTCATGAAGAAAACTGCTATTCACATGAAGATAAAGAACTGATGATGAACTCTGAATGAAGATTGAAGCATACATTTTTTTCATTTTATTTTTTCATAATTTTTTTCTTTTGATCTGTTTCTTCTTTCCCAATTCTGAGTAATGTGAAAATATACTGTACATGATAACATATTTATAACCTATATCTAATTTCCTACCATTTTATGAAGAGACGGGGAAAATAGGACAGAACAATTGGAACGCAAAATCTTGTAAAATGAATGTTATATGGGGGGTGCTAGGTGATGCACTGGTCCTGGAGAAAGGAGGAGCTGAGTTCAATTCCAGACTCAGATACTTAATAATAATTGCCTAATTGTGTGCAACTTTGGACAAGTCACTCTTAACCCCATTGTCTTAAGTAAATTTTTTAACAAATTAGTGTTAAAAATTGTCTTGATATGTAATTGGGAAAAGTACTATTTTTAAAAATTTACTAAAAGTTCATCTACTGATATGTTACTCCCTGAGTGCTTTTCTACCTTCTTTTAAACATTTATGAAGGGAATTCATAGGAAAGTCAGAAGGCCTAGATTTGAGTACTTACTCTGCTACTTGCTATTTGTGTGTTTTCAGGAAAATTATTTTAATTTTGTTGTTCTTTCAATCTTGTCTATCTGACTCTCTATTACCCCATCTTAGGTTTTATTGACAAAGATACTGGAGTGATTTACCATTTCCTTTTCCAGTTTGTTTTACAGATGAGGAACTGAGTCTGAGTTAAATGGCATGCCCAGGTGTTTGAGGCAGTATTTGAAAAAGTCTTCCTGAATCCAGGTTTGGTAATCTATCCACTAAATAACTTAATTGCCCTATTTAAAAGGAAGGGCTGCTATTTAGACAAGTCCAACTCTTTTGTGACCCCATTTGGGGTTTTCTTGGTAAAGATACTAAAATGGTTTACCACTTCCTTTTCCAGGTCTTTTTATATATGAAGAAACTGAAACAATTAGTCAAGTGGTTTGTCCAAGGTCACATAACTAGAAAGTAACTAAGACTGGATTTGAACTCATGTAGATGAGTCTTCCTGTTCCCACTGCGCAAGTTTCTCTTTTTAACTTAGTTTTAAGTTAATGTTTTTTACTTGTTGGGCTCCTATTTCTTGAAAAAAAATGACCTTTCCACTGAACTGTGTACATCTGTGAATCTTGAAGCACATTACAGGTGAACCTCCATTTACAAAACTGTTTTACCTGAAGAGTTGTAAGCAAACCACTTATCTTTGAATGAAATTGAGTCAGAGCTCACCAGGGAAACTCTCTGTTTAAAGGAACTCAGTCACTGAACAATTTTATGGAGTATCATTCTACTTGTTGCCCTCTAAATTTTCAAATATAAAAATTTTTGAGGTCTATGAAGACACTAAGATTTATAAACTCATCAAATATTTGAGATTTATAAAACTGAAACATTTTTAGATAGTCCAATACTATTATCTAAGAAGTCTCTATATGAGCAATCATTACATTCACTTCAAGAATCTCATTTCACCCTAATTCTTCTTTGATTAAACATTTTTAATGAAATCTTTAGTAGAACTTATTTTCTCTAATTCCTTGTCTTTATTGTGTTGTAGCCAGTTAAAAGCAAGAATTTCCATTTGGGAGGTCCTTAACTTCAAATCTTCTGACTCTGTAGACTTAACTCTCAACTATTCAGCATTTGTAGAAAAAAATAATGAAGTTTGAGGGTTTTTTTAGCTTCCCAAAGAACCCTGAGGCAAGTAAAAGAACTTCCCAGTTTCCGAAAAATTATCCAAAAAATTTCTCTTCTCTTATATTCCGGCTTTACTTCTTTGTTCATTTATTTTTGACTGAACAAGATTACCTTTATCAATATTTGTCTTGAATAGACCAATCTATATATCCATCTATTGAAAGATCTATCTTTCTATCTATACCTATCTTTTTTGGGGGGAAATAAAACAGAAATTTATTAAAAGAAGTTACAACACATAGAAAAGGAGAAAGAGAGGGAAAAAACAGCCAAGCAGCATTGGCAGGAGCACAGGTCCAAGAAGACTGTGGCCCTAAGCAGGAGTCCAACCCAGGTTTTTGTGTCTTGCCTCTCATCTAGAGGGCAAAACGTGAAATCCCTTCCCGTTACTAGACTAGGAATCACAAATGGTTTCTGTTACAATAATAATTCTCTATATCTTTCCAGTCAATTATTTACATCTCCATCCAATTTCTACATTCACAATTCATCTTTCCCCTGCATCAGTTCTAGTCCTTGCTCTGCCACCAATTAGCCATCTGACCCAGCAGGCTCTTCCATATTCCTGAGGGTCCTGATATATCCAGTGGGGAGAATCCCATCTGCCTTGCCTTCCTTGAGGTGGTTTGATGAGGAAAGGGTTTTTGTAAAAGATTCTTTTCAAGAAGTCCTGGTTTAAGGAACTGGGCATGTTTGGCAAGAGAAAAGGAAACTCTGTTTTCTAGTATATGAAGGATAATCATGGAAAGATCAGAGGAGAGTTGCAAAAAGGCCAATATAAGTTTGAAATGAGGAAAACCACCTTAACCATTGAAGTGGTCCAGAAGTGAGATGGCTGGCCTCCCAAGGTGGCCAGCTGCCCAACCACCTCTGGAGAACTCTTTGTGGATGGGTTGGACGCCACATCTTCTAAGGGTCTTTCAAATCATGTGAGTGTGTTTGGACTTACCTCTGAGCACTGTGAAGAGGTAACAGACATAGAAAGTACCCGTAAAATTTTGCTACCTTTATTGATTAACAAAGGCATTGTCCTTTTCTGGTGTCTAATGTCCACTGGCCCCCAAGTGGCAAGGCCTGTCTGAACTAAGGTAAGGAGTATTTAAAGAAGGAATCTACATTTTGGTCATAGTCCAGGGGAAGCATCTGCCCAACAGACTTAGCCCCGAGGCTTGCTCCCTCTATGGCAGAGGAATACTTCAGCTTCAGCAGGGTGAAGTGGGAGAAGGCTCTCTGTGTCTTCCTTCCCTCAGCCAGGGTGGAGATAAAGGCTTCTTTTAGCAGCTCCCAGCTCCTCCATACAGAGACCACACACAGGATGGGGAGGCCCATGGGACCCTGGAAAAGTGCCGACTGAATACTGGGCAACATAGCCAGTATATGTCTGGCCAGCACTTCTCCAGGTTTCTTGAAAATATGCTGGCAGAGATGGTCACACTGATCAGCACCTTCAGCAACTTTTTGGCAAAATCCTGCAAACATGTATTTATCAAAGTTTCTATAGAGGTGGGTGAGGAGTCCCATGTGGTCAGACACCTGGAAGTAGGTAAACATGGCGTGTTTGAGGTAGTCTATGTCATATGGAGACACCTCCAGCTTATCCATGGTGTCAAAGACTGTCTTCACTGCCAAATATGCAATCCAGTAGGCAGAGCCTTCATCACCCATGAGGTGTCCCCAGCCACCACATCCATGCTTGGAGCCATCGGGGTTGACCAGTCTGCAGTTGGACCCTGTCCCGGAAATGAGCACCACACCACCATGGGGTGTGGCCGTGGCGATGGACCCCATTGCATCGGTAGAGATGAAGTAATTTTCACTCAGGTGAGGATACGTGCTTTTCAACTGTTTGCTCAAGATGGACATTGCAGTGTTCTGTTCTGCCCCACTCAGGGTCAGGCCCAGGCTGTGCAATGGTTTATCAAGGCTTATCCCTCCTTTCTTCTTGGCCTCATTCACAATGTCATTGATCCTTTCTGCCCAGGCCTCTACTCCAATCAGCCATTGGTTGGTGCTTGGTCCAGAAGCTTCTGCTATAACCTGGCCCTTTTCAGACAGCAGCAGGGCCACAGAATGAGTGCCCCACCACGCCCCCTTACAGCCGCTCCATGGGTGCTGCCACTCCGCCTATACCTATCTTTAAGTATGTTGTTTACATCTTACAATTACTATTTTTGTCATTTAATCCAAACCCTTTATTTTACAGATGAAAAACTGAGGTTGAACAGAAATAAGTGACTTTCATAAGGTGACCCAGATAGTAATTGTTAGTGTCAGAATACTATACACAGTCCTCTGGCTTTCCACTACAGTATCATTGGTAACATTTGAGAAAGAAATCTGAGTAGGCTTATAGACTGAAAGCCCAACTGCCAAAGACTAAGAAGTGAATGGATGGTGAAGAAGCCAGGGAAACAGATGTAGGGGATTCGTTTTTTAAATTAATCTTTATTAAAGATATTATTTGAGTTTTACAATTTTGCCCCAATCTTACTTCCCTTCCCTACCCCCATGCACCATGGAAAGCAATCTGTCAGTCTTTACTTTTTTTCCATGTTGTACTTGATCCAAATTGGGTGTGATGAGAGAGAAATCATATACTTAGAGAAGATACAAGAATTCTAAGAGGTAACAAGATCAGACAATAAGATATCTGTTTTTTTTTCTAAATTAAAGGGACTAGTCCTTGAACTTTGTTCAAACTCCACAGCTCCTTATCCGGATACAGATGGTACTCTCCTTTGCAGACAGCCCAAAATTGCTCCCGATTGTTGCACTGATGGAATGAGTGAGTCCTTCAAGGTTGATCATCACTCCCATGTAGCTGTTAGGGTATACAGTTTTTTTCAGGTTCTGCTCATCTCACTCAGCATCAGTTCATGCAAATCCCTCCAGGCTTCCCTGAAATCCCGTCCCTCCTGGTTTCTAATACAACAATAGTGTTCCATGACATACATATACCACAGTTTGCTAAGCCATTCCCCAATTGAAGGACATTTACTTGATTTCCAATACTTTGCTGCCACAAACAGGGCTGCTATAAATATTTTCGTACAAGTAATGTTTTTACCCTTTTTCTTCATTTCTTCTGGATATATACCAAGTAGTGGTATTGCTGGGTCAAAGGGTATGGAAATTTTTGTTGTCCTTTGGGTGTAGTTCCAAATAGCTCTCCAGAAGGGTTGTATGAGTTCACAGCTCCACCAACAGTGTAATAGTGTCCCAGATTTCCCACATACCCTTCCAACAATGATCATTATCCTTTCTGGTCATATTGGCCAATCTGAGAGGTGTGAGGTGGTACCTCAGAGAAGCTTTAATTTGCATTTCTCTAATAATTAATGATTTAGAGCATTTTTTCATATGGCTATGAATTATTTTGATCTCCTCATCTGTAAATTGCCTTTGCATATCCTTTGACCATTTGTCAATTGGTGACTGGCTTTTTGTCTTAAAAATATGACTCAATTCTCTGTATATTTTAGAAATGAGTCCTTTGTCAGAATCACTAGTTGTAAAGATTGTTTCCCAATTTGCTACATTTTTTTTTTATCTTGGTTACAGTGGTTTTGTCTGTGCAAAAGCTTTGTAATTTAATGTAATCAAAATCATCTAATTGGATTTGGTGATTTTCTCCAACTCTTCCATAGTCATAAACTGCTCCCCTTTCCATAGATCTGACAGGTAAGCTAGTCCTTGATCTTTTAATTTGCTTATAGTATTGTTTTTTATGTCTAAGTCTTGTAACCATTTCGATCTTATCTTGGTAAAGGGTGTGAGGTGTTGGTCTAATCTAAGTTTCTTCCATACTAACTTCCAATTATCCCAGCAGCTTTTATCAAAGAGGGAGTTTTTATCCCAATGGCTGGACTCTTTGGGTTTATCAAACAGAAGATTACTGTAAGCATCTACTTCTACTTCTTTTACACCTAGTCTATTTGACTGGTCCACCACTCTATTTCTTAGCCAATACCAAACAGCTTTGATGACTGATGCTTTATAACATAATTTTAGATCAGGTAAGCCACCTCCTTTTGCACTTTTTTTCATTAAGCTCCTGGAAATTCTTGACTTTTTATTTCTCCATATGAATTTACTTACAATTTTTTCTAATTCATTAAAGTAATTTTTTGGAATTTTGATTGGTAGGACACTGAACAGATAGTTTAGTTTTGGTAGAATAGAGCTTAATATTAGCTCTACCTATCCATGAGCAGTTGCTATTTGCTCAGTTATTTAAATCTCATTTAATTTGTGAAAAGTGTTTTATAATTGTTTTCAAAGAGATTCTGAATCTGTCTTGGCAAATAGACTACCAAGTATTTTATATTGTCTGAGGTTACTTTGAATGGGATTTCTCTTTCTAGCTCTTCCTGCTGTATCTTGCTAGACATATATAGAAAAGTTGAGGATTTATGAGGGTTTATTTTATAATTTGCAACTTTGCTAAAATTGCTAATTGTTTCCAGTAGTTTTTTGCATGATTTCTTGGGATTCTCCAGGTAGACCACCATGTCATCTGTAAAGAGTGAGAATTTTGTCTCTTCCTTCCCAATTCTAATTCCTTCAAATTCTTTTTCTTCTCTAATTGCTGATGCTAACATTTCTAATACAATATTGAATAGTAGTGGTGATAATGGGCAAACTTGTTTCACCCCTGATCTTATTGGGAATGCCTCTAGCCTCTCCCCATTGAATATAATGCTTGTTGATGGTTTCAGATAGATACTGATAATTATTTTAAGGAACAGTCCATTTATTGCTACACTCTCTAGTGTTTTTAATAGGAATAGATGCTGTATTTTGTCAAAAGTTTTTTCGGCATCTATTGATATGATCATATGATTTCTGATAGATGGGTTGTTGATATAATTGAGTATACTAACAGTTTTCCTAATATTGAACCAACCCTGCATTACTTGAATAAATCATACTTGATCATCATGTATTATCCTGGTGATAATTTGTTGTAATCATTTTGCTAAGATTTTGTTTAAGATTTTTGCAGCTATATTCATCTAGGAAATAGGTCTATAATTTTCTTTCTCTGTTTTAACTCTTCCTCGGTTAGGTAACAGCACCATATTGGTTTCATAGTATGAGTTAGGCAGAGTGCCATCTTTCCCTATTTTTTCAAAGAGTTTATATAGATTTGGAACCAATTGTTCCTTAAATGTTTGGTAGAATTCACTTGTGAATCCATCAGGCCCTGGAGATTTTGTTTTAGGGAGTTCAGTGATGGATTGTTGAATTTCTTTTTCTGAGATAGGGTTGTTTAGGTACTTAATCTCTTCTTCATTTAACCTGAGCCATTTATGTTTTTGTAAATACTCATCCATTTCACTTAGATTATCAAATTTATTGGCATAGAGTTGGGCAAAATAATTTCAAATTATTACTTTAATTTCCTCCTCATTAGTGGTGAGTTCACCTTTTTTCTTTTATGATACTAGCAATTTGGTTTTCTTCTTTCTTTTTTTTAATCAAATTGACCAGAGGTTTGTCAATTTTATTGGTTTTTTCATAATACCAACTTTTGGTTTTATTTATTAATTCAATATTTTTTTTGCTTTCGATTTTATTAATTTCTCCTATAATTTTTAGAATTTCTAATTTGGTATTTAATTGGTGATTTTTGATTTGTTCTTTCTCTAATTTTTTAGTTGCATGTTTAGTACATTGATTTCCTCTTTCTCCAATTTATTCATGTAAACATTTTGAGCTATAATATATCCCCCTGAGAGTCACTTTGAATGAATCCCAGAGGGTTTGTTATGTTGTTTCATTATTATCATTATCTAGGATAAAATGGTTAATTCTTTTTATAATTTGTTTTTTGGTCCACTCATTTTTTAAAATGAGGTTATTCAGTTTCCAATTTGTTCTGGGTCAATATCTCCTTGGCCCAGTATTGCATATGACTTTTATTGCATTGTGATCTGAGAAAGATGTATTCACTATTTCTGCCTTATTGCAGTTGATCATTAAGTTTTTATGTCCTAGTACATGGTCAATTTTTATATAAGTTCCATGTAATGCCGAGAAAAAAAGCTATATTCCTTTCTAACCCCATTCAGTTTCCTCCATAAGTCTACCATATCTAATTTTTCTAACAATCTATTTACCTCCTTAACTTCTTTCTTGTTTATTTTATTACTCGATTTATCTAGATCTGAGAGTGGGAGGTTGAGGTCTCCCACTAGTAGAGTTTTGTTGTCTATGTCTTCCTGTAGTTCTTTCAGCTTCTCCTCTAAGAATTTGGGTGCTGTCCCACTGGGTGCATATATATATTCAGTATTGAAATGACTTTATTATGGGGCATCTAGGTGGCATAGTGGATAAAGCACTGGCCTTGGAGTCAGGAGTACCTGGGTTCAAATCTGGTCTCACACACTTAATAATCACCTAGCTGTGTGGCCTTGGGCAAGCCCCTTAATCCCATTTGCCTTGCAAAAAACCTAAAAAAAAAAAGAAATGACTTTTTTGTCTGTGGTACCTTTTAGGAGGGTAAAATTTCCTTCCTTATCTCTTTTAATGCTATCTCTTTTTGCTTCTGCTTTGTCTGAGATCAGGATTGCTACCCCTGCTTTTTTTTACTTCAGCTGAAGCAAAATATATTTTGCTCCAACCCTTTGCCATTACTCTATATGTATCTCTGCTTCAAATGAGTTTCTTGTAAGCAGCATATTGTAGGATTCTGGTTTTTAATCCACTCTGCTATTTGCTTACATTTTAAGGGAGAGTGTTCATCCCATTCACATTTAAAGTTATAATTACTAATTCTTTATTGCCCTCTGTGCTGTCTTCCCTCTGTTTGTATTTTTCCCTTACAATTACTATTCAGCACATCATTTTTAACATGATTTTCATTTAAAATGTTAACTTCCAAATTCTCTCCTTCCCTCTCTTTCCTACACAGAAGACAAACAATATATCAATTATATATATTAAATTTTGCAAAGTAAATTTCCTTATTTTCAAAAAATAAAAAGTTATCCCTCCACTTGCATTTAGAGTCCAGTTCAAGAGTTCTATCCCTAGAGGTGGATATCTTTATTCATAATGAGTCCTTTGGAATTGTCTTGTGCTGGAATTGATTATTGTATTGATCAGAGTAGTCAAGTCTTTCACGGTTGATCATCCTTATAGCATTGATGTTTCTTTATACAATGAGCACCCACTTTCTCTCACTTCACTTTTCCTCGGTTAATAGAGGTCTTATCATGCTTTTCTGAGACCATGATCCTTTGCGATTTCTTATAGAACATTTCCTATAGAATATCCCATCAAAAGCATATACAACAGCTTGTTTAGCCATTTCCCAATTGATGAATGTCATCTTGATTCTTTGCCACCACGAAAAGAATTGTTATAAGTATTTTTATACACATGGGTCCTTTTCATTGATATTTTACCTTTTGAGGATGTTGACCTAGTAGTAGTGGTATTTCTGGAGCAAAGATATACATAATTTTATAGCCCTTTGGATATACTTTTAAATTTTCCTGCAGAATGATCAGATCAGTCCAATATTTCACCAGCAATGCATTAGTGCACTTATTTTCCTCTATTCCCCTCCAACATTTATGACTTCAGAAAGGCTTGAGGTGCTCTCTCAGTGATTTTAATTTGTATTTATTTCTCTAATCAAGTAATTTAGAGCATTACATATATATATATATATATATATATATATATATATATATTGCTTTGATTTCTTTTTCTGAAAACTTTGTTTATATCCTTTGATCATTCATCAGTTGGGTAGTAGTTCTTATTTTTATATATATTTTACCTTTCTTTACTAAACATGTGGTTCAGATAGAAATAGAACCAAAAAAGTCACTATCTTGCTATATATATATATATATATATATATATATATATATATATATATGCATTATTGCAAACAGGCATAAAATAACTAATATCTGTATTTGAACTAAATGTATTAGAAAGCAGATTTCTTCCCTGTAGACTCTAATATTAAATATTAATTTAAATATTATAACATAAATGTAAAAGGAATGATATGTATCTCATTCTATTCTCACATGATTCTTGTCTCTTTTTCTAAGTTTCTGTAGTTTGAAACCTTTTCATTTTATATATATATATGTGTGTGTGTGTGTGTGTGTGTGTGTGTGTGTGTGTGTAGCTTTTGATTATTTTGTATCACATGGTTACATATTAGCATATATTAAAAATTTCACTGACATGTGCAGATAATTGCAGAGGAAAATTTCATCCATGTAATGGTTAAATTTCATTACAGTTTATTGGTTAAGTTCTTTAGGTTATTATGAGATCATTGTAATATAGGGATTTGTCTTGTCAGTCCATGAAAGATAGAGAGCTTCTGTTTATCATTATCATACTGAGTTTCCAGGAGGTGCTAAATTTTTTCAATATTTAGTGATGCAATGTTCTTTTGATCAAGTCACTGAACAGTCTATACTTATATCTAATTCCTTTGCAATTTCTGATAATAATGAGTGTGATGCTGAATTTGTATTTTAAATGTTTTCCTCCCACTAACAATTATATATGACTCAGTCATTTGTTCAATACTTTTTTCTTCTTAAGCAAACTCATGAAGGGGGGGGGTGAAAGGGTTGATGACCTTAGTTATCTCATGGGCTCAATCAGAATTAATGCTTTCAACAAATCTAGTGATATAGACCTATTATTGACCTTCACTCTTGCTCAATGAAGTCACTGCTAATTCCAAAAGTATCTGTTTATTATTTCTACTCTAAAACTATCTTGATTACAATGTAATCAAGATAGTTTTAGAGTAGAAATATATGTGTTTGTGTGTGTGTGTGTGTGTGTGTTTGTGTGTATTCTCAAGATAGTTTTAGAAAAGAAAAATCCCTGGGTTTGACCCCCAGTCCTTGTAGAATAAATGTCTTAATCTTGCCAAACTTCAATTTTCTTCCCACTAAAAATGAATTAGATGACCTTCAAGACCTTCACTGTCTTCCAGTTCAGGCTGATCCAACCTAAATCAATGATCATATCTCCTTGATCTTATTTGTTTTGATGTTTCTTGACTTCTGAAATGAAATATATATATATATATATACATATATAATATACATATATTATATATACATATAATTTTTCTTATGTTAGGGATCAGAAAGGCATCTTTTAAAGTACATTGCTGACAATTCTCATGATACCACAAATATGCATCAATAGAATATAATCTCTTTGAGGGAAGGGGTTGTTTAATTTTTCTGTCTAAAGCTTCAGTGTCAGCACATTGCCTAGAACATCCTAGATATATAATCAATGATTGTTAATTGATTATTTAACAAGTTTTCAATAATTTTCTAAAGCTACCATCTCCAAAGTAATTTACTAATTGCTCTTAGAAATGTTCACCTTGTCTCCTATATTTATTTTTACCATGACAATAGAAGCAACCTATATATAAATTTGTGGATGTGAGAATATGGTTATAGAAAATATCAGCTTTAATTATCTAGGTTTTGTTTATCTGGTCTCAGGAAAAAAAGTGATAGTTTGAAGAGATAGTTTCAAAATTCTGTTCTATGTATGCTTATCCCCTTTTCTAGTCAACACAGCAATTTTATTCAAAGCATAGCATTATTTTTCAGGAGCCTATATTAAGTAGAGATAATATGATAGAATAAGAGCTGGGAAGTCCAATGACCATCAAGTCCGACTTCCTCATTTTACACATGAGGAAATTAATGTTGAAAGAGGATAAATGATTATCCCAAAGTTATGGGGTTTGAAATCAGACCTTCCTGATTTCCTGACTAAACCCAGTGTACTACTTACTCTATCATCTAGCTTTCTTTAAATGCAGGGGTGCCCAATATAGGACTACATCTATGACCTTGAGATTAAGAGTTTCTTATTCTATTGATGGAATCAACCAGGCAATTTTCAGTGTTTATCTTTTCTGTTTTGGGATTTAAGTGACTCTTCAACTTGTGCTCTCATTCATCTAAATAGAGTTTTGGAATATATTTATGTTTGTTTTTTTATTATTGCCTTGTAGTTATATGTAATATGATATGTAACATTGAACTAAAGTTAGTATTGACACTATGCAGGATGAAATTTCTTATCTATATCTGGTGAGATTGTGCTGTAAAATCAATAAATATTTTAAAAATTCAATTTTTAGTTCATGCACTTATATTTTGTATTATTGATGGTCACATCATTAACAGCAGAGTAAAGAAAAATTTTAGAGTAAAAAAATCCCTGAGTTTGACTGTCAGTCTTTGTACTTACTATAGAAAAAAAAATCTCTTAATCTTGTCAAGCTTCAGTTTTCTTTCTAGTAAAAAAAAGAATTAGATTAGATGACCTTCAAGAGTCTGTTCAAACCTAAATCAATGATCATATACTCCTTTATCTTATTTATTTTGATGTTTCTAGCCTTCTGATATATCAAAACATAAATGAGCATCTTCTGTTTCACTGTCTTCCAGTTCAGACTGATCATTTTGGCATCAATAAATATAGTAAGCATAATACCCTTAATATTCCTCAGCACTTTTAAAGAGAAATACTAAGCCTATTGTAGTTCTCCAAAGAACCCAAAGGAAACAACTTTTCTTTTTACAGAGGTATTGTAGCAATCTCAAGGTAAATAGTCTTTGTTATACATCACCTGCCCCCAACCCATAATCAGGATAATGAGGGTGGGATATTATTGGGTTTTTTTTTTATAGTTACTATTACTGCTCTTCCAGCATTTTATTCATGTCTGACTTTGTGATTCCATTTGGGGTTTTCTTGGCAAAGATATTGGAGTTGTTTTATTATTTCCTTTTCTAACATGTTTTTAATAGATGAACTGAGACAGAGTTCAGTGACTTGTACAGGGACACACAGCTATTATGTGTCTGAGGACAAATTTGAACTAAGAAACACGAGTATTTCTGATTCTAAAACTGGCACTTTGTCCACTGTGCTATTTAGCTGTCCTATAGTTGTTATTAGATACTAATAAATAACTTCTGAAGGTTATTCTATTTATATTAAGTATACTATAAGACAATATAAGACTTATTTATATAAAATAATATATGTTGGCATACTTTTGAAAACCTAAAATCTTCTTGATGATACAATATTTCAGGAAAGATTTTAAAACATTTATTTTTTTAACTTATCAGGTCCAATAAGAGATACAATTAAAATACAATTCAATAAATATTTATTAAGTTCCTACTATGTGTCAAGCACTGTGATAAGTACTGCCAATACAAATAAGAAAAGGAGATACAGTTCTTGTGCTCAAGGTGCTTACAATTTAACAAGAAAAAATAACACATACACAACAAAAACTAAAAAAGAATATGACCGTGCTTGACACATAGGTATTATGATAGTGGAGTGCAACCCAAAGAGTGCAAATGATCAGAAATGAAAAGTTGACTGGACTCCTGAGCTATATTTACATGAACATTTTGAGAGTATGTTTATTTGTTTGAGGTTTTTTGATCCATCTTTCAGCTATCAATCAGAGGGGCAGAGGCTACTGATGAGGTGTGAGCCCCAAATCTGAGTAATCTCCATGTGGAAAGCTAAAGTAATCTCCATGTGGATGAATTTCCAAGTGATGGGATTTTTCTGGAAGGAGGTGGAAAGGGAGAAGACAATGGTGTAATGGAACCCAAAGAATGCAGCTGATGAAAAATTAAGAGTTGGCAGAGTTTGTGAAACTTCTTTAAATGGATGCTTTGGGAGAAAACAAGTTGGAAATACAGTAAATGTAGAAGCATAATGGTCCTTGTAATGGGAAGACACCTAGCTGAGTACCCAATATATAGACAGCTTAGAAAATAAAAATTCTTGACAATTTGCCTTGCTTTGGCTTAGTAGTAAAGAAGAAATAAAATCCCACCCAATTTGGTAATATGAGCTGTCATCATCCACTAAATGGTTTGAAAGTCATAGAAAGATCTAGTCATAGAATTAGAGATTTCATTTGTAACTAAGACATAATTATTTGTAACAATAGGTATGCTTTTAAATGTTCATAAAATCTTGAAGCTACCCATGTAAAATATAATCTTGAAATGTGTGTTAAACATTAAAATGCAACACAATTGCAAATAAAAGCAACCTGTGTATGACTTTTAGACTTCAAATTTGTCTCATTTTTTCTATAAGATTAATTACCATAACCCTAGAAGTAGTGTGTTGTACTTAAAAATACAATGTCAATTAATGATTTTTAAAGGTGGTTTGCAAAGTAGCACCATAATTACTGATATATAATATCATTTCTGGAAGGATCTTAAGACATGATAAGCCGGAGTATTTTAACCAAGTAGTCTAAGTGTTTCAACCTCCCCTACTGTTGTAATGCGCTTTGCACTAGATGTAATCAATGAACTAGCCTTCAAGGCACTCACACTAAAAATTATAGGACTAAAATAAACCTTAGACCAGAAGGTGTTGGATCTGTATTATTATATCAAGTTAACTGAAGCAGGGTCATTTGCTGCATGAATTTCAGGAGACCTTATGTCCTTCTGGGTTTGAAGCACTCTCACTGAGATTCATCTGATGGGCCAGAAACTGAGCAAACTGTATCCATTGTGAATCAGGTGGCCCTCCTGCATAGTTCAACTCAGAAAGTGCCTTGAAATTCCCCCTGGCAGATGTGATTTATGATACCACTTGTTTGGTTTTTGTTGTTCTTTTTTAGTCCATAAGAAGATTGGATGCTGATCATTTTCTGGTTCTCAATGGCACCTTTAAAGCACCCATAAGCCATACTGCTTCCATTTTCTTCTCATGCTGTTATGATGTTTTCCAGAAAAATCATATTGATTTCTTTGTCTATAATATATAATGATCCTCAGAGTGACCCAATTTCCCCATTCCACTGAAAATAAATGCTATTAAAACGCCTTAGCATTTCTCTCAAATTCATGCTATGCATTTAAAATACCTCTATAATAATAAATACCACATGAACATATGTATCAAGCAAAGGGTTTCCATTTTAATGACACTTGCTTCTCAAGAACAGACATATTCTTGAAAAAAAAATGTCGCCAGCTCTGAATTGATTGACATTTGTTTACTTAACTCTCTCTTCTTGAAAGTCTGCACACCTATTTCAACCTTGAACAGCTTCCAACTGTGGTATACTGGAACATTTTTTCATTTATTAAGTTCAGTGTTGCCAACCCAAACAAAGTATAATCAGTGATGATCCAAGCAGACCAAGCTGTCTAGCACCATACAATGTATCTGCATACTAATTTTCAAATTCCCTCACATTTCCAGAGAACTAATGGGATCATTTTCATTCTGTTACAGCAACTCAACAGTTACTGAATCACCATCTGTGTTTTCGTTAACCTGAATCAGATATGAATTCTGTTATTGCAAGGTAGAGCAGCTTGTTTAATGATTCTTAATCTTTTCTTTAATTAAATCATGCAGCCAACCTGAAAAATCTATCTTAATGCAAATTAGGAGCTTTTTTGGCATTCGCTTACAGTAATGCACTAATAAGGTTAATTTATGAAGGTTCTCTTCCAGTCTGTACAGATGATATTTGTTCACTGCATATTTTTAGCATATTGTCCCTTTTTGTAATATTTTTAAGTAATAAAAACATAGTTATTTTTCACTTACACAAATGAGAGATACTGTGAGCAGCACTCACTGTTAACCAAAAATAAGAACAAAGAAAATGTAAAGTATCATGTGTGAGGAAAGAATGCAGAACAGAAAATTGAAAATGGCCAGGAAATGCTTTTCTACAACACATTTTTCACTTTGCAGGATGTATAAGTGGAGGCTGAGTTGAATAGTATATGTGCGAAGTAAGGAATTTCTTCTCCTTTTGGACATGAGGTAGTACTTTGAAAGACTAATCAAATTATGAAATAATTTTCTTATCATTTGTCATTAACAACAAAATTGGGCTATTGATAATCAGAGTATACAAAAGTCACATCACAATGAGATTTCTTCCCAACTAGACTATGTCACAGATATTTTATCAAGTTACAGACGATCATAACACTTATCACAGATTTAGAGAGTTTGGAAGCCTCTTTGAGAAATGCTGGGTAGGATTGTTGGGTTAATGGAGAGAGGGAGAAAGTTTTTTTTTTAATTTCTGGGTAGAAAAGGTAAAATTCCACAAAGACTTAAATGAGTGCTTCTTGGTCTTGACTTCACTAACTATATATATATATATATATATATATATTTAAAGTCAGGTTTGTCTTGACTTGAGGCCTGGTGCTTTATGCATTGTACTACCTTGTTTCCTATAATAGGGTAAAGTTATATATGAACTTAATGACTCACTCAAAACCAGAATTCTTATTCTCTCCACATCCCCTTTCTTTATACTTGGTCCAGTGTACTTTCTATTATGAGGACCAAATGAGTAATAATGTAAACTTAGAAGGTTAAAGGTGATATCTAAATAAGTTATTAATATTATTATTAGAGTAAGGTTCTTGAAATAAAAACAGCAAGTTGTTTAGTAATTAATACTTACATTTATAAAACATTTTAAGTTTGAGGAAGCATATTATATACATTATTGAATTCTTATAACACTGTCAGGATGTGATAGAGGCATTATTTTTCCCATTTAACAAATAAGAAAACTACACATAGTTATATCATTATTAAGTAAAAATCAAGGGAACTTAAGTAGTGGAGAAAATACAGCTCTGTCCTTGGAATCAGGAAGACTCTAGGGCAAATACAACCTTATTTACTAATGTGTGACTCTGGACTAGTCACTTAACCCTGTTTGCTTCATTTCCTCATATGCAGATGGACCTGAAGAAGGAAATGGCAAACCCTACCAATAGAAAACCCTTATTGGAGTCATGAAGAGTTCACTTGTCTGAAATGACTAAGCAATAAAATATGTTAGATGACAAGGAACAAAACCTGGTCACCCCTCACTGTAAATTTAACAGTCTCTCCCTTAGACACTGATATTGCCTTCATTGTGGGCTACTTTGGCACAATAATAAAAAAAATTAGAATACTTTAGCCAAGAATGTTACCACAGACTAAAGTGCTGTATCATTAGGATTTCTAGAAGTTTCCAACTGGATTCCAGGTGAAACTTCTTTTTTATGTGTTGTCTCCTGTAATTAGTATGGCAGCTCCTTGGAAACAGATACAGATTTGCTTTTATCCCCTCCCCCTTCTATTTTTATTCCCAGGTTTTAGGGCAGTCCTTGACATAAAGTAAGTGTTTAATTCTTTTTTTATTCTTACATTTATGCTATCTTTAAAACAAAGACATAGGATTAAATTATGCACACAGTGGAAAAAATGCTTAATTGGAGTTAAGGTATACAATTTTAAGGCTAGACAGCAACAGAATCTAAATGACCTTGGGCAAGTCATTTACATTCTCTGGGTCTCAGTTTCTTCATTTAGAAAGAAAGGAATAAATTCAGTTTTTGACTGAAGAAACCTATTATAAATATGGAAAAATATTGCTTCAGAACATTAATATATGATTTAAAATTTAAAAAACAACTTTTCAGTTCTACCTCAATATATCAGATTGACAAAATTGTCAAAAAAATTCATGAAAAATATTGGAGGAACTATAGGAGAAGAAGTATCTGAATGCACTGTAAAAACTGTGACTTATACCAACCAGTTTGGAAAGAAACTTAGAACTATGATCCCCCCAAACCATTAATTTTTACCTAGCACTGACACTACCAAGTCATTAACTCAAAGTAGCAAGAGAGAGAGATGAAAAGGGCCAGTATTTGTGGAAAATTTATGACAACTCTTTTTATTGTGATAAAGAATTGGATACTTCCCCAACTGATAAATAGTCAAAGGATATGAATGGATAGTTTTCAAATGAAGAAGTATTCATAAGAAAAAATGTCCCAAATAATTATTGATTAGAGAAATGCAAATTAAAACAACTATGTGTTATCAGCTCACATCTATCAGATTGATTAAGATGAGAAGAAGAGAAAATGATCAATGTTGAAAAGGTTGTGGGAGGATTGGGACATTGATGCATTGTTGGTGGAGTTGTGAACTGATCCAACCATTCTGGAGAGCAATATGGAACTATGGCCAAAGAGCACTTAAAAATTTTCCTTCTCTTGGACGCAGCAATTCCAATTCTAGGACTATATATAGAAGAAATAAAAAAGGGAAAAGTGCCACATGTTCCAAAATATTCCTAGTAGCTCTTTTTATAGTGACAAAGAATTGGAAACTGAAGGGAAACCCATCATTTGGGAAATGGCTAAATAAGTTATGGCACATTAATATTATGGAAAATTAATGTTCTATAAGAAACCATAAACTCTAGAGAAGGATGGAATGAGTTACTGGGTCTAGTGAAGGGAGCAGAACCAAGAGAACAATGTACACATTAACAACAATACTGCGAGATGATTAATATTGATTGAAGCAGGTCCTCTCAGCAGTTCAGAGAGCTAGGACAACCATATTAAACTGACTATGGACAATGTTATCCTCATCCAGAGGAAGAAAAAACAATAACAAAATAAAACAAAAAAACCTTCAGAATTATCTCTTATGTATCTCTTTCCCTTAATCCTAATTCCTTATACCAAAAATAGCTAATCTGTAACATGTTCATCAAAAATACATATGTACAATGTTAACCTAACTGTTTGCCACTGAGGGGAGGGAGTGAGAACTGAGGGTGGAAGGAAATTTTGTTACTTAAAAATATACATATGCATATTGATGAATGTTGGAAAAACTTTCATAACATATATTTGGAAAAAATAAAATATCAAGAAAAAAGAATTGAATACTGAGAGAATTCCCATTAATTATGTGAATATGATAAATATTGTTTTGTAAAAATGATAAAATATATGATTTCAGAAAAACCAGAAAAACTTGCATAAAAAAGATGTAGAGAAATGAAAAGAACCAGAAAACTAAGTATCCAATAACAATACCATTGAAACAAATAACTTACAATGACTTAGGAATTCTGATTAGCATAAAGAGCAACCTTTATTCTCAAGGACATATGAAACATATTATCTCTCTTCTGAGACAGAGGTGATGGGCTCAGAGTTTGGATAGAGGCTTTTTCATTGTTTGTTTGGATACATATAATTATGATGCTTTCCTAATGGTGGAAGGAGAAAACATGTTTTTTTTTTAAAAATGAGAGGTTTATATCAGATACCCTTTGTTCACTTTCATCTCTAGAATTATAATTTTTTTAAACAACAAAAGGATAGACTTAGACAGGTATAAATGTTTAACAATGTCATGTCCTTGTTTCCTCTTCCTCTCCCAGGGACTAACAATGCATCTGTGGGGTTAGAATAGATAATCTCCAATGTTTTTTCACACCAATTCAATGAAATTATGATTTTATAAAATGATTTCAATATATATTTAGATAATCATCAAATTTATTTATCTAACAACTTTAATAATAATAATAATTAACCTGACCAAAACATAGCTGACTTTTATTGCAATGAAGAAAAATATAATATACTGATATCAATTGTTAAAAAACAATGCCTTCTGCATATTTTATGGCAATTTCTCACAGAACACTTTAGTTATTTTAAAACAATTATTGTTCATTTTTAATATATGGACACTCCAATCATAATTAGATACAGATGGTAATCTGGACAAAACTATAAAGACAATATTTGTGATAATGCTGGCATCTAAGAAGCTTTTTCTAGTACCTGCCAACTACTACCCAACAAATTTTAGCTTTAAAAAAAGTTCTTCACTGCTTCTTTTTGATAAACAAAAGTGTTACCCATCCCCCAAAGCAAAGAGCAGCAGATAGGTGCTGAGGTCTTAAAGATGAGATATGAAACAGCAAAATGAATTGCTTTGTATATAACAAACCCCATTAAGATTATTTTTTTTTATTGAAAGAATAAGTACATGCAAATTGGGACCTGTGTTTTTTGCCTCTCGACTTTGAGAAGATAAAAACAAGCTATAAACAAAGTAACTAAACTACCAAAGTCTGATATAGTTGTCAATTATATTTATTGCATGTACAATTAATTGAGCCCAAGGAGGGCTGAGTTTGACTGAAAGCATTATCATTTATAGCATGTTTAGGTAGTTTAAATACAATTAGAACCAAAACTGGGCATTGGAATCTAATGGTTACCAGTAAATGCAATGGCATTTTCCTTGAGATTCTGTAGATATGTATTGGTAGGACTAAAGTAAAGATTTCTCACGTCTATGTATTCTGCATATTACAATCAGTGATTAGAAATAGGTTTATAATGGAAGTTGAATTGTCTTCCTATATTTGAAAGAAAAGCTAGAAAAGGTAAGCTATTGCTTTATAGCAAAGCTGCATTTTTTTTGAGAATTTGAAACTATTATTCACAGCTGTCAGATCAGTTTCTAGATTTACTGACTTCAGAAGCAGATATAAACTGAGGTGAAGAAAAGGTCAGGTCAATATTTATCTTGTGAATCAATGAATTTTGATACTCACCAAAAGTGAAACTCTATAAATGTACAGAGATGATGAACACTAGAGAAATCTCACTTAAATTTTTTATAAATTTGATGCTTCCTAAAATCATTTGTTAAAATATTATTTAATATCATGTTCCACAAAGTTTTGTAGGGAGGACTAAAAACTGGTGCTGCTACTGGCTCAATTGTCTCCCTTAATCTGAGTTTGCCTAAAATCTGAATGCTAGACAAAAAAGAAGAAAGATAAGATATTCCAAAACTGTTCAGGAAGGAAAGAATGATGGTGAAGTAAGAAGGGTTAGAGGGAAACTAGGACAGAAAAGTCACCCAGGGAAAGGAAAACTAATGAAATGAATCCTTGTCTCTTTTAAAATTTTTATTTCTTTATTTATTTTCATCCATATGCACGTGTATATATTTCAGTTACAAAATTTCCTTCTACCCTCTCTTCCCACCCTCCTTCCCTCAATGGTGAACAGTCAGATTAGCATTGTACATACATATTTTGAATAAGCATGTTTACATAGTCATTTTAAATGTGAGGAATTAGGATTAAGGGAAAGAGATACATAAGAGATAATTTTTATAAAGTGTTTATCAGACTCTGAAGGATTGGATTATTTTTGTTTGTTTTGTCTTATTTTTCTTCCCTGGATGGGGGTTGCATTGTCCATAATCAATTTAATGGAGTTATTGTAATTCTCTGAACTGCTGAGAGGAGTCACTTCCATTAAGGTTTATCATCTCACAATGTTGTTACTAAAGGGATTCTTTATCTATACTATATATGCAATGTTTAATATCTTTGACAAAGACATTCAATGTCTTTTAAGAACAATTTTTGTAACAGAGACCTTGACCTTTGACACCTTACATTATACTAATATGTGATCCCAACTTTTTTGGAGATAAAAGATTCTATTCTTTAGGTAATATATCCTATCCTAACAAATACATAACAAATACAACCTCTTCTCCTCTACAAGTATGAATTTTATATATAATTTTAAAAATTAAATAGATTTAAATTTTAGAAAGCAATAAAATATCTTATCTACCAAATGCACAAAGGAACCAATGCTTGCCTTTTCCTGTTAGGTAGAAATGTTTAACTATTTATGAGATGTATCTGTGTATTAGTTGTTTTTATTTCCCCTTCTATATTAGAAATATAACATACACAAGATGAATCAGGTCCCCCATAACAAAACTGCATCTCCTGCTCAGAGGTATTCCTTTGGGAGTTGGGCATCTATTCTTTAACTTTGTTGGTTCAAGTTTTCTCTCTCTCTGGTGTGTTCTCCCCAACATTAATTCTCAGGGATAAGAGAGTCAATTAACAGTTGGCTCTTAGAAAGTTACCAAGTTACCAAGAATTTACCATAAGAATAGAAGTACAAATATTATCCTCAAATAACTGAGGCTACTTATGCCACTATATCATCTCACTTCCAGGGAAACAGTGTACTAAAATTTAAAGTGGGTCCTCCCATATATTTATTCCACTAATTTCAGTTCTGAATGCAGCAAGGCTAATAGCATAATCGTTCAACTTTTTTGTATCAGCATCTTGGCTGCTAGAGGAATATAATGCTGGTCTGGATCCTAGTTACTCCTCAGGGCTATACTATCAGATCACAAATTCTGGCTTGGACACTGGTTTCTTTTCAAGGTTTACAAAATCAAAGCTTACTATGATACTCCTTGGATTAAGAAAAGGAAAGAATAAGCACAATACAGATAGAACTAACAAAAGAGCTATATGTGCTTATGGGCCACATAATGGTGATCCTGGTTGGGAGATTAAGACTGGAGACCTCTCTCTACTCTGTGAAATAGGGTAGTGTCTGACTATTCATTCCAATGCCAGTAAACGAGAAAGAATACACCTTGGCTGACTACTGAATTTTGACTCCAGTCTCTATTAGTAGATAAACAAAAGGACACTCTTACACTCTTCTTCATCTGAGAAGAGCAAAAACTACATCTATGCATTCTCTGAAATTCACAGTGAAACTGGATACACTGTGTATGCATAAAACAACAAGAATCATTTATCCTGCTGAACTCCCAGCCCCCAACCCCCTGCTAAGTTACAACATATGACTTACCAGTAGTATATAAACAAGGAGACATTTCCAGAAATAATTGTGATGTTAGAATGCAAAAATGCTTGTTTAGAATTCAGCTTTAAGAAGTCTCTATGAAATGGACATTAAATAAATCATGTATTGGAAACTAAAGCACTGAATTGACAACTTCCATCCTTTAGATATGAAAAAAATTGGCGTGACACCAGGATAATTAAACAAGGTATAAACTTTAAAATTGAGTGTAGTCCCCATCCTTCACACACACACACACACACACACAATTTCATTCTTTCTTTCTTGTTTATATTTGGTGTTGAACAATACAGGAGAGTTGAAAACAGACTTCAAGTTTGAGGAGAGTCTGCCATTCATGTAATACAATTTCCTCATTTTACAGAATATATTTAGGATCCAGAAGAGTAAAATGTCTTCTCTAAAGTCACAATACCATTAATGGTCAATTCAAATTAGAATCCAGTTCTCTTGCAGTCCAGGTCTTGTTCTACTTCATCACACATACTTTATTTTAATATAGGCAAAGAAACATACTCACACACAGGCACACACACACATACACACACACACACACACACACACACACACACACACACACACAGGAAATGAGTGCAAAGTCAGTAACTGTTCAGTAGAACACATCAAATCACTACAAAAGGAAATTTTTCAATAAGATAGAGACAAAGTTGATAGCTTAAAGAAAGAAGAAATATAGAGACTTGAAAACAGGTGCATTAGTTCATGTGATTTTAGGTATAAATGTGTAAATGGATTAAAATGGAAGTTATTTTTATTGAGATTGTTTTTACAATCTCTATAGCTTGACCTTGGTGTTCTGATTTTAAATGATTTAGTAGAACGTTGCCTACAAAAGACACATAATGCAATGTCAACTAAAACCAAAGGCAAAAATGTTAATTTAATATTCAACTTTTCAAAAGCACAATTGGTTTATTATGTTTCTCCAGAAGAGAAGTAAGGGCTGGGACAGTGAACTCTATTGGGGAATCACTGTTTTCTTACCTTCAATTATGATATATGCAGATTTCTATATTCAAAATGAAAACATTAAAATGATAACTTAAGTTGTTAAATATTATTTGATCACAAATAAAAGACATAAATTCACCAATTGTAGTTTTTCAAAGCAGTCAAGACAATTTCTCATTCTAGACAAAAATGATGCCATTTGTTTGATATCATTTTGATGAATTATTAATTTTATCACAGCTAAGATGACAGCTAATATTAGAACATTGAATTATTAATTTTCAAACATGCAATAAAAAGCAGAATAAACATAAACTGTGATAAGTTTTATGTATGGGTTGTATTGCTTACATGTTCTATTTAAAACAAATACTAAAGGAAAGAGAAGGAATTAAAAATCTTGTCAATGCTCCTAATTAATTGTTTTACTCAGAACCTTCCAGCCTTCTTGAGAATAGAAAGCAAAAATATAATTTTGTTTTATCTGTGAGTAAATTGTTATTCCAAAATACTACACATAGATACTCTCTTTATGTTCCAAATGAGTTCTATGCAGTTCTACTATCACTGGGTGGGTATGAAGTCAAAAGAAGAATGAGAGAAATGAAACCTTGATAATGGATTCACCTATACCCATACAATGTTCAGTTTGAAGATAGAGGCTTTTCTTTGAGGAGAGCCATATATTAGCATTTTTGCCATTGTTTTCTATTGTCATTCTTCATTTCTGCTAGAGTGACACAAGGCTCAAGGAAGTGGTAATCTTTTGTATACATATGTATAAATATATATATATATATATGAGTATATATGTATAAATAGACATACATTATACATGTTTACATACACATGAAAGAAATATAGAACAGTATATCATGCTGTACATATCGCAGGAAAAAAGATGGTTAAACTATGGATATTAAAAAATATACTATAATTGTCTTTAATGAGGAAGCAGTCACCTGGCTCTTCCAAATTCATTAGAAAATAATCCAGAAGACATTAGATTCACACTATTTTCTAAAAAATAAAGTAAATTTTTCTCCCATTTAGTCAGTAAAACAGAATGAGTTTTTTTCATATTTTATTATGCTTTTGTGTGAAAATGTGCCTTCATGTACTAATATGAACACACATATGTATTCCTTTTTTTAAAGTAATAATCTACTGGGGAGGGGAACATGAATCGCAATTCAAATTATTTAATCAAGGATAATTCTGACAAGAAGTGTAATACTGATGTTATATTTAAAATAAAGCATTTTATAGTAATTTATCTTCTTGTACGCAGTAATCAAAACTAAAACAAGATGCATTATAAAAGACATTCTAAAAAAATTGATTAAACCCTCAAAATAGCAAAGTTTTGTATCATTTCTTATCACTGTGTCAAAATCACATTTCCATGCAGATATTTGATGCAACATATTATAAGAATGGACTGAAACTTTCATGAAAACAAAATGTCTTTGATCTATGCAGGATTATAGAATTCATAAATCTAGAATTAGAAGTTATCTCAGAGATCATTGAATACAGTCCCTTTATTTTATAGGGAAATTAAGGTCCATGGAGGATAAGTGACTGACCCAGGGTCACAAAGTCAGGATGTATTAAATGTAGTACTTGAATCAGGTCTTCCTGGTTTATGGGCAAACTCTATTCACCATGCTATGCAGTGGGATATTGTCTTCTTGCTTTTATATTTTTTTTAGTCTAAAATTTAGATTTTACCAATGTAGATACTTCCTCTATCAATGTATATCAGACACTTTTTTCAACAATATTTCATTAGGTCTGGAACATGATAGGTGTATTCTTAAGTGCTTACTTAAGTGGATCAGACATCATTCAACTGGACATCAGAAAGTATACTTTGGTGTTGCATTCTATCCTTTTCTCAACTACTTATATTGGGGAATCATTTGAAAATTTAGTTTGTTTCAGAACAACCCTATGAGGTAGATTCATCAACTATTATTATTTTTCTTATTTTGCATTTTCTTTTTTAGTTACTGTTTGTCTTGACTGTATGTGATTCCAGATTAATGAAGAGAATGCTAAATGTGATGGAACACCTCTGAAATAGTATTGGTGTGAAAATTTGGAATAAGATAAACAAGCTTCTTCAAGAGAGTACATGTAAGTTTTCAATGAGACAAAAGGGAGACAGAAAGACTGACCTTGGAGTCAGCAGGCATGCAAAGAAAATTGACTTTTTAACATGATCCTCTGACATCTTTGGTGTTAGAGAAATTTCTCTTGGGTGAGATTGGAACTCTTCTTTTGATTCAGCTAAGATCTCCTCTTTCTCAGATCTGAAGGTTTCATTCAGCTCTCTATTTTATTGTTTATTATTTTTATTTCTTCAAGTTTTTGATGTTTTACCTGGATAAGTGGACATAAAAACATTTTTTCATTGTGATAGTCTTTTGTATAACCTTTATTGATAGAAACAAGCCAACCAGGTACACGCAAGCCATTAGCAATCCTACCCCCCCCCCTTTTTGCAAGGCAATGGGGTTAAGTGGCTTGCCCAAGGCCACACAGCTAGGTAATTATTAAGTGTTTGAGGCTGGATTTGAACTCACCTACTCCTGAATCCAGGGTTGGTGCTCTATCCATTGTGCCACCTAGCTGCCCCTAATCCTACCCTTTTAAGAGTTAAAGGGAAGAAGGGTTTATGTTGAGTACCAAAATCTTGCCTTTAGATCAGTAACATTTACGGTGATAAATATAACTTTGGTCTAATGTCTCTTTCAGAGACTGAAGAACAGAGAAGTCTCTCTGAAGGACTTTCTCTTCCTTCTTTTAAGGTAAGAATCATAATATTCTTTGGAGAAGGTTGAGCAAGATTCAAATGCCACAAAAGTTGATCAGAGTTGAACAACTAGTTAATTTCATCATTAGGATTCAAGCCTACATCTCATTCTAAAAGTTCAGCATTCCTTCCATGCTTCCATATGATTTCATCTGTACAATTCAATTGAATAAATATTTATTAAATGTTTGATAAGTTCAAAGGTTTATGTGTGGTAGTGATTCTTCTGTACTAATTGAAGACATCAAGTTTCTTCAGGTAATAATGTGTATTTTGAAGTGAATAATTTTTCTGATTTTTTTTTGCATTGGATCTCCTCTGAATGACTTACCTACAACTAATGTGTGGATAGTCATGAAAGGAAGCCTAGTATCCAATTTCCATTTTTCTAACAAGTGACTGTCCAGAAAAAAATATATACAATGCATTTTTAAGTTTAAATTGCTTTATAAACATTTCTCCATCATGTTATAAGACAAGATAATCAACAAAAATGCTAAGTCAAGTCCTTATTTAGAGCATTTGTTATTATCTGAGTTATAAATGCTGACACTGAAATATTAACAGTTGGGTCTTGAGAGCGGTTCAAGTTGTTTCCAGTACATCTACTTTATTTAACTCTATATTGGAAAATCACTTTTCCTATTGTGCCATAGCTTTCAAGCTTTAAAAAGAGCAGTAGAGGAGCTGGCTAATTAATTGCAGGAGGGAATTATCGTTTTAAGAACAATACTTACAATTTCAGATATCTATCACTGTATATATATATATACATATATATATGTATATATGTATATATAATTGATACTGATATAGGATGTTTATATTTTTAAAAGTTTTCTTATTAACAAAACACAGATCACCAATTTAGAACTGACAGGGTTCTTAGGGGGCATCCAATCTAATCTTTTCATTTAAAAGATGAGGAAATTGAGGCTTGCAAAGGTTAAATGATTTACCTAGTGTCAAAGAGGTGCTAATAAGCAGCAGAACCAGGATTTAAGCCTATGGCTTAACTTTAAAATCATGGCTATTCTGCCTTAGAATTGAAATGTGAAAAATGGAAAAAAATGAATCTTATTCAAAAGAGCAAATATAGCTGAGTGGGAATTGAATAATGAGAAAAGTCATCTGTTTCAGAGTTGAAGATGCTGAAACAAATGAACTACATCACCAGGTACTTCCAAATCAAAGCAATGCAATTGCTGAGTACCTGTTGAAAACTGTTTACCAAGATAAGGTCAAAATGACCTACATATAAAGGAAGATATCACAATAAAATTAGAAGAATATGTAATGTATTACCTATCACAGGTGAAAAAGAACAATTTATGAATAAACAATTGATAGTATTTTGGAGGTATAAAAATATAATTTTGATTGCATTACATTGAAAGGTTTTTGTATAAATAAAATAAATTTAATCAACATCAAAAGGAAAGGAGAAAAAAATATATCCATAATATTTCTTGGATAAAGATCTCATATTTCAAACATATATAAAGAATTTTGTCAAGTTTTTAAGCAAACTAGTCTTTCCCAAATTTATAAGTGATCAAAGGATTTGAACAGGTAGATTTTTGATGAAGAAATCAAAATAAAAAAGAAATCATATATATGCTCTAAACCATTATTTATTAGAAAAATGCAAATTGAAACAACTTTGAGATGTCATTTTATGCCTAATTGATTGGCTGAAAGGGGAAAACTGCAAATGGAGGAGAAGAAATAGCACTAATTCCATGTTGGTAGAATTGTGACCTGATTTAACCATTTTGGAGAGCAATCTGGAAATATGCCCAACGAGTTGTAAAACTCTGTATATCTTTTAATGCAGCAATATCACTATTAGATCTATTTTCCAAGGTGATTAGGGAAAAAGAGAAAGTACTTCTAAATATTTATATCATCTCTAACTGGAAATTTTGGGGATGACCATAAATTAGGAAATGATTAAGCAAATTTTAGTATATGATTATGAAAGAAGAATACTGTGCTATAAGAAATAATTAGCTGATTGATCTTTTAAAAAATGAAAGAACTGAATGAAATAATGAGGAGTCAAATGAGTTGAACCAAGAAAGTTTTGTGCATAGTAACAGAAATGTTGTTCTAATAACAACTTTGAACAAACAAGTCATTTTGATTATTATAAATACTCATCAACTACAAAGGACATGAAGAAAGATGCTATCCATCTCCAGATAAAGAACTTATAAACAGAAGTGTATGTAGTATATATGCATAGTGATATCTAATGATAGCATTCTTTAGGGCAGGGTAGGTTGGGAAAGAAAAAAAACCAGAGCATAATGGGGGAAAAAAGGAAAACTTAGAAGGAAGCACAGAAAAACAAGATAACTTTGAAAATGATATGTACACAACTAAGAGTTCTGTTAAAATTCTCATTTCTAAAATACATAGAGAATTGCATCAAATTTATAAGGTTACAAGTCATTCCCCAATTTATAAATGGTGAAAGGATATGATTAAACAGTTTTCAAATGAAGAAATTAAAGATATATATATATATATATATATATATATAATCATAAAAAATGCTCAAAATCATTATTGATTAGAGAAATGCAAATTAAAAATAACAAGAAGGTATCACCTCACACCTATCAAATTGGCTAAAAGGAGAAAAAGGGAAATGATCAATGTTGGAGAGGTTGTAGGAGGATTGGGACATTGGTATATTGCTGGTGGAGTTGTGAACAGATCCTACATTCAGGAGAGCAATATGGCATCATGTTCAAAAAGCAATAAAACTGTTCATGCTGGAAATTCCAATTATAGATCTATATTGAGAAGAAATTCTAAAAAAAGTTAAAAGTCCTGTATTTTCCAAAATATTCATAGTAGCTCTTTTTGTAGTGGCAAAGAATTATAATTTGAGGGGATACCCATCAATTGGGGAATGGCTAAACAAGTTATGGTATATGGAACATTATTGTTCTATAAGAATCCATAAATGGTCAGACTCTAGAGAAGCATGGAATGAATTACTGGAGGTAATGTTGAGTGAAGAGAGCAGAACCAAGAGAACAATGTACACATTAACAGCAACATTGAGAGAAGAGCAACCTTGATGGAAGCAGTTCCTCTCAGCAGTTCAGAGAGCTAGGACAACTGTACTAGACTGATTAGACCAACTAGGGACAATGTTATCCTTATCCAGAGGCAGAAAAAAAAGAAAACACATACACACATACACACACACACACACACACACACACACACACACACACACACAAACAATAACCCTTTAAATCTGATGAATAATTTATAAAAATTATCTCTTCTGTATCTCTTTCCCTTAATCCTAATTCCTCATACCAGAAATAACTAATCTGTAAACATGTTTATCAAAAACATGTTTGTACAATGCTAACCTAACTATTCACCACTGAGGGGAGGGTGATGGGAAGGGAGGATGGAAGGAAATTTTGGAACTTAAAAATATACATGTTCATATGGATGAAAATAATTAATACATTTTTTAAAAAGAAAAAATAAAATGAGGTGTATTAATTACGTAGTGTTTTAAAATATATAGTTTGAAATAAAAATTCATGTTTATATATTAAATCTTTTTATGTTATGTTCTATATGTGGAAATTTCCTTTTTTGCCTTTAATAATAAAATAAATTTTTTAAGAATTTGCTTAGGCTAAATTTGATTAATTATAGAATGTTTGTTTTAAACATAACTTTGTTGGTTTCAGTTACTCTAAAATTATAGAACAGTTGGTGATTATGTGGGTGAAAAATTTAGTCAAGATATCAAAATAGTTTTGCCATATTCCCAGGATATATGTTGGATGGGGCAACTAGTGGTTCAGTGGACAGAGCATTGCCCTGGAGGCAGGAGGACCTGAGTTCAAATCCAGGCTTGGACACTTAATAATTACCTAGCTGTGTCACCTTAGGCAAGTCACTTTACCCCCACTGTCTTGCAAAAACCAAAAGGAAAAAATATATGTGATGGGAATCCAATGTAAATTCTATAAAAATCCATAAGTCAAGACTACTTGACAGTATTTTGGAATTTTAATCCACTTCAATTCTGCAAGCACACAGATGTGTATATATATATATATAAACATATTTGTTGAAAATAGATATGCATATATGTATATATGCCTAAACATACAAAAATGCATACACACACACACACACACACACACACTCATATCCTGATACTTAGGGTACAATGAGGGAAAATAAAAATCATCAGCACTTTCAAAGAACTTATGTTTGACTAAGGGGGATAGAAAATGCCTATCATCAAAATTGGGGTGTATGGAGTATTAAGGGAGGACTAGCACTTCTGGTGTGATGATTTGCCAAGTTCTTTTCAGAGCTGGTCATCCACTCTTGGTGTAAACTTTTCACCTTGTGTACACTCCTACCTGGTAGTTCTAAGAAGTTATAACATGCACAGCAGCCATATCTTGGGAGATGAGTTAAACCACATTAAGAGTACCTGACAGGCCTCAAAATAATCAGTGATCTAGAGAGATGTCTTCCCCAAACATATGAAGACTTCCCCTGATAAAATAGGAAGGCAAAAAGAGCGTGTTGTACTGGCCATGAAGGCAACTGAAGCAGGTACTGTAGAACTTGGTCCCAGACCATTGCTGGTCATCTTGACATTTTTTTCTATGACTGGAAAAGAAAGTGAGGTGAATACTGAGCAACTCTTCCTCATTTAAATCCAATTGTTGCACAAATCAAAATATTACTATTGGGATGTCATCAATCCTCTTCAAAAGTGCAGAACCAGCAAAAACCACAACCTTCTGAATTATTTCTTTAGGTATAAGACATTGGTCCTCAGTTTTCTACTATTAAAATGCAAATATTTTATCTGGGAAACATCACACATTGTCTTCTCAACCTGGGGCTGGTGAGGGTATGGATTGTTTATTTAAATTTAAATTTTAAGTATTTTAAAATATTTTCAAGTAATTGGTTATATTTGTAAATTGTACATATATACATACACATTTATAGTCTATCTATGTATCTATCACCTTATCTATTTACATTTAGAAGCAATATTCTGAGAAAAGTTTAGTTTTCACCAAATTGCAAGACTATTCTATAACACATACATACCTAGAATTCTAAAACTCTGAATTCATTTAATAATCATACAAAGTATGGATTACTTTAACCCAATTATTTATTGAAGATTAAAGATATAGGGAAAGGTAAGACCAAATGAGGTTTAGAGAAAATAGATTTTATAAAGATTTGGAGTATGGAATCTACCTGGGGTAAATTATCTAAAGCTGGACAGTGAGAATCTCTGAGTAGCTAGAAACTAATGTGAAGAAACTATTTACTTGAGGATATCTTGCTGGAGGAGGAAAGAGGAAAGTCATAGCGATAAAGATTTAAAATTTATTTTCTTCAAAAGATCTGTGGATCCGTCAAAAGAGGAAAAAAAGTCACAGGGGATAAATGAGAGAAATTTTTTTTCCTAGACTTGGTCCTATTTCTGTCTCTGAATAAAAACACAAATAAAAATGACACTTAAGGAAACCTTTTCAAGTTGAACTTTTGTTCAGAAATTGGAGTGAGCTTGTGGTTTTGTGGTGAGCTTTGTCAGAGAGAGTGGAAGTGGCAATATGCTGTAGAGTGGTAAATGACTGGCAAGATGGTTATGAGAATATGTGAAGTGGTATTGTGTCAATTAACCCATCCCTTTCAGCATTCCTCTGAACCTCAGACTCAGAGACTTGGTGATATGACACTAGACACTTTTCTTATTTAAAGTCACTTATTTTAGAAACATCTGAACAGTGTATAAAGAAAGAAAAGATGTGGCATAATGCTATTGCCACAAATTTTAGTTCAGAATACACTTCAGAGGGTTTAGTGAGAAGAGCACAAATACATGATATACTGGAGAGGAAATTTTTTGGAGTATTCTTTGTTGAAACATCCAATTCATTGAGTTGCCACTTTTTTTTCTTCAAGTTTAATAATAAAATTCTATGAGATAAGTTAATGACAGCATTATATAAATTTAAAATTCATATGGTATTATTTGGGTGGTTGCATATAGTTTCTATACAATTTTTCTCCTTTAAGTACAACTACTCAAACAAAGCCCAGATTTAATTTAATCGATATTGTCCAATTTTGCCCTCCACTCATGGGAAATCCCTTTCTCCTAGATCTAGAGTTTAATGCAATACTTTGACTTCATTAAGTGACTCAAAACAAACCAGTTTAATTGGATTTGAATTGGATAGGAATTGGATATCAAACACCAGCAATATTTAGGGAAGAATTTAAGACATATTAAAAGGAAAAAAAGATTGTGTACTAATTTCTAGATTATTCTACATTTTCCTCAGGAAGTGTTGAGATAGATCAGCATACATTTCAGATTCCCTGATAAATTAATAAAAGATAAGAAACCAGAACTTGTTATTTATCATATTCTCATATGATGAAAATGTGAGAGTAATAGTCTTATTGGAAATAGTTTTATTTAGTATGTCAGCATCTGAAAAAAAGATTCTGATAGGTTAGAACATTGAACTGAAATTTAGTTGAGGTGAATGTAAAATTTTTATACTTAATTTCCAAAAATGTACTCTCCAAGTGCAAGATTGGGATAGATTGGTTAAGCAGTAGTTTTTCTTGAAAAAAATAAAAGGTGAATTCTGATGGTTTTAGTGGATACATGCTAAACCTGTTTTAAGAATTAAGGAAGTGGGGCAGCTAGGTGGTGCAGTGGATAAAGCACTGGCCCTGGAGTCAGGAGTACCTGGGTTCAAATCCGGTCTCAGATGCTTAATAATTACCTAGCTGTGTGGCCTTGGGCAAGCCACTTAACCCCATTTGCCTTGTAAAAACCTAAAAAAAAAAGAATTAAGGAAGACAGACAAAAAAAACCCAATGCAAATATAGACTGCATTGAGAAGCAAAATGAAATGGGGATAGTTCTTCCATACTCTAGGATGGCCGGATCATATGTGGTCTTTTATTTAGTTTTTTTAACATCATAATTTAGGAATGGACACAAATACACTGGAGAATATCCAAAAGACAGCAACCAGAAAGGCAAAGAAACTCATCAGTGTTCTATGAGGTTCTGTTGAAGGAATTGATGAAATTTAGATGAGAAAACAGAAAATTCAACAGTAACATAAAAGCTGTTTTAACACACTTTAAAAGGTATTATGCATAAATTAGATTAGGCTTGTTCCATTTGACCCTAGAAGGCAGAACTAGGAGCAATAGACAGAGATTAAAAAGATGTAAATTTAGGTTTGGATATTCAACGTGTTTACAATAAATAAATAAATAAAGGATACATACAAAATTATTTGCAGAAAAGGAAGTTAAAAGATTACGGTCTAGAGAAGACCTCTGAGAGGAGTTGGCACTAGTTATGAGCCTTGAAATTAACTACATAATCCAAAAGACAGAGGTGAAGAAAAAGAACATCCCAGCTAAAGACATAGAGGTATGTTGAATATTAATAAAAGAAAGGCCTGTTTTGGTAGAGAATTGAGCATGAAAGGAGAATAACATATAGACAACTGGGAAAGATTATTTAGAACTAGATTATCAAGTGTTTTTAACACCAATGTTCTAGATTTTTTTTCCTTTTTAATGAATATTTTCTATTTTATTTTCTGATCAATGATGAGCCACAGAAACTTTTATGAAGGTAATGACATGAGAATATATTGGATTGGGGAAATATTTGAGTCAGAAAGACCAATTTTGAAGCTTTGCACCAGTTATTGCACCATGTTTGGAGGATCTGAATGAAGATTACTAGGGAATGAATGGAAAGAAGAGATAGAAGATATGTAAAAGTAGATTAAAAATAAGAATTGATAGCAGTGAAGTGAAGCATTTCTCCAAGGTTGAGAACATAAGTAACAAGAAGAATAATGGTGTTCTCAAAAGAAATAGGGAAGTTAGGAAGAAGGTAGGTTTTTGGAGAAATATAATGATTTTTTTTTTTTGCTGTTGTTGCCATGACAAGTTTGAGATGCTTATTTAATGGATAGCTGAAGATCTTCATTAAGCTGATGTTAGTATGAAACTGGTTCTCAGGAATACTAGGAAAGCTAGAGAAGTACATTTGGAAGTAATTTCCGTAGATTTTGGTTGAATTTATGGTTTGAGATTACCAAGAATGGAGTTAAAGGGAGAATGTAGAGAGAAAAAATTTTTAAAAATTTGAGGCAAGTCAAGTTGATGATTTCTCAATGAAGATTAGAAAGATCAGCAAAACTGGTAGTGGTAGATCTAGAAGAAAGGGAACCCAAGAAGGAAAACAAATTCAGGAAAGTCAATGGTTAGTAATTCCAGCTCTGCAAAGGAGTTAAGAAGGATGAGGATTGGGGGAAAAAATTTCTATAAGCAAATAAAAGAGACTAGTGGTGATCTTGGAGATCTTGGAGAAAATCATTTCTGATAAACTGAAGTCAGATGGGAATGTATAGAGCAGTGAATGAGAGCTTAGAAAAATGGATGCAATTTGTTTAAACTGTTTTCCAGAAAAGTAAATAAATCTCCAAAACTAGATGTTAACATCCAAACTACCATTATCGTTTTGGTTATCTTTTTGTAACGAGTACTGTAATATTAGATGATGAGTGTCACATCAAATGATACTGCTTTTTGTCCATGGAAAAATCAAATCTACCAGTTTTATGTGTATGGGACAATTCATTAAGTCTTTTGTTCACACTGAAAAGGTCAAGATTGATAATATTTGCTTTCACATAGTATGTGTTCATTCATTGGTCATTAGACAAAGATCTTATACCAAGAGGATGTTTGCCAATAACCTAAAATGTTATTAATGGGACTTCCGGCCAAGATGGCGGAGAGAAGACAGGCACAATTCTAAAGTCTCCTGATCTCTTCCCCATCTATCACATGAAACAAACCTCTTAATAGAATTCCGACCCACAAAACCCAGAAGGAAAAGCCAGGAGAAAGAAGATCTACCTCCGGATTTGTCTCCTAGAGCAGCTTTGGCTGAATTCAGGAGGGTGAGTCTGGGCTCAGAGTGGTGAGTCAGGGTGAGTCAGAGCCCCAGATCAGCCAGATCAACAGCTGAATTGGAGCCAGGAGTCTGAGGGTGCAAGAGGCAGACCTGCTGGATCAGAGGTGGGGCTGGACCTTGGGGTCATGAGTCTGCAGGGGAGTGGAGGTGCTGGTGTTGGAGCTGTCCCCCGGGAGATCCTGGACAGGGCTGGGGGGAGAGTTCTGGAGCAGGATGGCTTCTGACACCATTCCTGGGGTCCTCTGGTCTGAGTCCCATTACAACTCAGACTTCTTCCCTAACAAATGCAAACTACTTCTGCCTTAGGCCCAGGTGTGTGAGCAAAAGAACCAGCCCAGCTGAGGAATGACCTCAGGCCAGGGTAAAGCCCACCATTGATTGAAGGCAAAAGAATTCAATAGCTCCAACTCCTCCCTTCAAGGAAAGGGAGAAGGCCTCAACCAAGGTCACAGACACTCCAGAGAAAGCAACCAGCACCTCCTACTGGCCAGACAGAGAAACTGCACTCAGTGAGTAAAGCCTTTAGCGATCCCAAGCCCCTGTGACACAGCCCCTCCCCAACTCAGGTCTTAGCAAAATGAAGAAGGGTCAGTGGAAATGTGGATCCATAGAAAAATTCTTGGAAGGGAAAGACCCCAACTCAGAGAGACCCGGAACGTCTTGAGGAGAGTACAATCTGGTCTTCAGTACAGAAAGACTTCCTTGAAGAAATAAGGAAGGAGCTTAAAAATTTGGGAGAGACAATTAATACCTTGCAACAAGAAAACAAAACCTTAGAAAGTACAATTGGACAAATACAAAATGAGAATAAATCTCTCAGATCTTCAAAAGGGCAAACGCAAAAAAAAATTAATTCTCTCAAAAACCTCAATTGGTCAAATGGAAACCTCTTTCAAAAGTAGAATTGACCAATTGGAAAAAGAGTTGCAAAAGGTTAATGAAGAAAACTCCTCCCCCAAAACAAGAATGGAGTCTACAAAAACTAATGACACCATGAGACAGCAAGAGTCAGTTAAACAAAATCAAAAAATAGAAAAAATAGAAGCAAATGCAAAATACACCATCAACAAAACCACTCATCTCGAGAATAGATCGAGGAGGGGAAACCTGAAAATTAGAGGACTTACTGAAAACATTGAAGAGAAAAAAAAAACCTGGACTTAATATTACAGGTTCTAGTGATGTAAAACTGACCTGATGTCATGGAATTGGAGGGCAAAGTAGTTATCGAAAGAGTTCATCGATCCCCACCAGAAAAAGAACCTAAAATGAAAACATCAAGGAATATTGTGGCCAAACTCCAGAACTATCAGATAAAAGAGAAAATCCTGCAAGCAGCCAGAAAGAAACAATTTAAATATCAAGGAGCCACAGTAAGGATCATGCAGGACCTGGCTGCATCAACATTAAGGGATCAAAGGGCCTGGAATGAGATATTTCGAAGAGCAAGAGATCTTGGAATGCAGCCAAGAATCCACTTTCCTGCAAAGCTGAGCATTCTCTTCCAGGGAAAAGATGGACATTTAGCGAAATGGAAGAATTCCAAAAATTTCTGATGAAAAGACCAGAGCTAAACAGAAAATTTGGACATCAAACAGGAGGTTTGAGAGACACATGAAAAGGTTAAAAAAAAAAGGGTGGCGGTAAAAGAAAAAAGAATGCAGTCCAGTACGTTGAAACTGGCTATATCCCAGCATTGGGGGGGGGGAGATTCTCATAAATCTTGAGAATTGTAACTCTAACAGAGAGAATATACCTATCCAGAAATGATGGACATTCATGACCTATCCATGACAGTGATATCTAAAGAGATGTAACTGACTTTAACCCCACTTGGGAGAAAGACCCTAATAACACACAGGAATTTTGACTTTATTCGATAGAATATACTGAATTAGAAGGGACAGACAGTCAGAATTTTCTATGACTTACATAGAATGATCTAAGGAAACACTACCTTCTTAAAAAGGGGGACAGGAAAGAGACTGGAGAAGGGAGGGAAGTGAATGGGATAAATTTCATTACACTAATAGGTACAAAAAAAACCTATGGTAATAGAAGGGAAGAAGGGAGCAGATGAGATTAACCTGAATCTTCTTCTCATCACACATGGCTTAAAGTCAACCTACACATTCTCAGTTAACTTATAAAACATCTAACCTTTCAAGTATTAAAAGGGGAAAAGGGGAGGGGGGGGACAGAGAAAGGGAAGGGGAGTAGGGGAAAAAAGGGGATATAACAAAAGGAAGGGAAGGGGAAAAGGGAAAAGGGAAAAATGGAAAGGGGAAAGAAAGGGGGGGTGATATAGGAGGGCAAAGACACTGAAGGGGGTGGTATTCAGAAACAAAATATTGGGGAATATGGATAAAGGGGGGAGAAAGGAGGGGGGAAATACAAACGGAGGGAAGATAGCATGGAGGGCAGTAAAGAATTAGTAATCATGAATGTGAATGGGATGAACTCTCCCTTAAAATGTAAGCAAATAGAGTGGATTAAAAACTAGAATACTACAATATGCTGCTTACAAGAAACTAATTTGAAGCAGAGAGATACATATAGAGTAAAGGTAAAAGTTTGGAGCAAAATATATTTTGCTTCATCTGAAGTAAAAAATGCAGCTGAAGTAAAAAATCCTTATCTCAGACAAAGCAGCAGCAAAAATAGATAGCGTTAAAAGAGATAAGGAAGGAAACTTTATCCTGCTAAAAGGTACCATAGACAATAAAGTCAATTCAATATTGAATATATATGCACCCAGTGGGACAGCACCCAAATTCTTAGAGGAGAAGCTGAAAGAACTACAGGAAGAAATAGCCACTAAAACTCTACTAGTGGGAGACCTCAACCTCCTACTATCAGATCTAGATAAATCGAACCATAAAATAAACAAGAAAGAAGTTAAGGAGGTAAATAGATTGTTAGAAAAATTAGATATGGTAGACTTATGGAGGAAACTGAATGGGCATAGAAAGGAATATACTTTTTTCTCTGCAGTACATGGAACTTATACAAAAAATTGACCATGTACTAGGACATAAAAACTGAATGATCAACTGCAGAAAGGCAGAAATAATGAATACTTCTTTCTCAGATCACAATGAAATAAAAGTAATATGCAATACTGGGCCAAGAAGCTATAAACCCAGAACAAATTAGAAACTGAATAACCTCATTTTAAAAATGAGTGGACCAAAAAACAAATTATAGAAAGAATTAACTATTTTATTCTAGATAATGATAATGATAAAACAACATTCCAAACCCTCTGAGATTTAGTCAAAGTGACTCTCAGGGGATATATTATAGCTCTAAATGCTTACATGAATAAATTAGGGAAAGAGGAAATCAATGAACTAAACATGCAACTAAAAAAAATTAGAGAAAGAACAAATCAAAAATCACCAAATAAATACCAAATTAGAAATTCTAAAAATTATAGGAGAAATTAATAAAAAACTATAGAATTAATAAATAAAACCAAAAGTTGGTATTATGAAAAAACCAATAAAATTGACAAACCTCTGGTCAATTTGATTTAAAAAAAGAAAGAAGAAAACCAAATTGCTAGTATCATAAATGAAAAAGGTGAACTCACCACCAATGAGTAGGAAATTAAAATAATAATTTGTTATTGGCTAAGAAATAGACTGGTGGACCAGTCGAATAGACTAGGTGTAAAAGCAGGAGATGATTAAAGTAATCTGCTGTTTGATAAACCCAAAGAGTCCAGCTATTGGGATAAAAACTCCCTCTTTGATAAAAACTGATGGGATAATTGGAAGTTAGTATGGAAGAAAGTTAGATTAGACCAACACCTCACACCCTTTACCAAGATAAGATCCAAATGGTTACAGGACTTAGACATAAAAATAATACTATAAGCAAATTAGAAGATCAAGGATTAGTTTACCTTTCAGATCTATGGAAAGGGAATCAGTTTATGACTAAAGAAGAGTTGGAGAACCTCACCAAAAACCAATTAGATGATATTTATTACATTAAATTAAAAAGCTTTTGCACAGATAAAACCAATGTAATCAAGATCAAAAGAAAATTAGTAAACTGGGAAACAGTCTTTACAACTAATGATTCTGACAAAGGACTCATTTCTAAAATATACAGAGAACTAAGTCATATTTTTAAAACAAAAAGCCATTCCCCAAATAACAAATGGTCAAAGGACATGCAAAGGCAATTTACAGATGAGGAGATCAAAGCAATCCATAGCCATATGAAAAAATGCCCTGAATCATTAATTATTAGAGAAATGCAAATTAAAGCTTCTCTGAGGTACCATCTCACACCTCTCAGATTGGCCAATATGACCATGAAGGATAATGATCATTGTTGGAAAGGTTGTGGAAAATCTGGGACACTATTACACTCTTGGTGGAGTTGTGAACTCATCTAACCCTTCTGGAGAGCTATTTGGAACTATGCCCAAAGGGCAACAAAAATGTGCATACCCTTTGACCTGGCAATACCACTACTGGGTCTATACCCTGAAGAGATGATGAAAAAGGGTAAAAACATTACTTGTACAAAAATATTTATAGCAGCCCTGTTTGTGGTGGCAAAGAATTGGAAATCAAGTAAATGTCCTTCAGTTGGGGAATGGCTTAGCAAACTGTGGTATATGTATGTCATGGAACACTATTGTTCTATTAGAAACCAGGAAGGACAGGATTTCAGGGAAGCCTGGAGGGATTTGCATGAACTGATGCTGAGTGAGATGAGCAGAACCAGAAAAACACTGTACACCCTAACAGCAACATGGGAGTGATGTTCAATCTTGAAGGACTCGCTCATTCCATCAGTGCAACAATTGGGAACAGTTTTGAGCTGTCTGCAAAGGAGAGTGCCATCTGTATCCAGATAAGGAGCTGTGGAGTTTGAACAAAGTTCAAGGACTATTCCCTTTAATTTAGAAAAAAACAGATTTCTTATTGTCTGATCTTTTCACCCCTTAGACTTCTCTTCTCTTCTTTAAGGATATGATTTCTCTCTCATCACACCCAATTTGGATCAAGGTACGATATGGAAACAACGTAAAGACTGACAGAGTGGTTTCTGTGGAGAGGTGGCGGGGAGGGAAGCAAGATGGGGGGGGGAATTGTAAAACTCAAATAATATCTTTAGTAAAAGTTAATTAAAAAAGAAAAAAAGAAAATAAAATTAAACAAAAAAATAAAATGTTATTAATGAATAAAGGTTTAAAATTGCACTTTATTACTTGAGAGTTGCTATATCAGATATTTAAGTTGGTGCTACTATTATTAAAGGAAAAAATAGATTATACGTTTTTAAAAGAGGTTGAATTCCATATTTATAGAGGTTTGGAACCTTCATTATTTGCATGCATACTGTCTGTAATCTTTAGTAATTAGTGATCTTTAATAATTAGGAATTCTACATAGAAATGTTAGTGGACTTTAAGAGGAAGATATCTAGGGAAATGCAATCGATTTGCAGATATATTTGTGTATAAGCATGAAAAGATTTGAGAGGAGGAGATGAAAGGGCTTAGATAGCTTTTATTTCATGGCTTTAAAAGTTTGTCTTCAGCCCCAGGGCTCTAGGAGCCTCTGTGGGTAAGTTTCCTGAATCACGCTCCAGGGAGCATCAGGGACAAATTGGGGGAACAGAGGGGGGGACCTTTGCCAGAGCAAGCACATGAAGCCCAGCCCTTAGGGCACACAGCATGCAGCTTGGCCACTTTAGCCCATATCCAGGAAACAAAAGCAGGCAGAGCCAGTAAGCAGAAGCCCCCAGGGCTTGAGCCCATTGAACCTAGGGAGAGGAGTGAAAAGTGAGAGACTGCAGAGCTCTGTCCCTGGAGCAGGACTCTGGGGCTCTGACCACATTCAGATCCTGATTGCAGCCTAGGCCCCCCCATAGAACAGCAGCCGCCCCACCTCAGCCCCATGGCAGAGGGGGGCGCATATGGTCATTAACAGACCAGGAGAGAGGACAGAACCTCACACACCGAGATTCTTGTGGGAATGTCCCAAAAGCTCAGGAAGCACCCCCAAACCAGGCTCAGGCTGGGAAAATGATCAAGCAGAGAAACAAGAGGAACACCATGGAGAAACATTTTGCCTGTGAGCCCAAGAAGGATCAAAACACTTAGTCTGAAGATGAGGAAGCACAAGTTCCTGCATCTAAAGACTCCAGGAAAAACAGAAATGGGGCTCAGGCTATGACTGAGTTCAAAAAAAACTTTGAAAATCAAATGAGGGAGTTAGAAGAAAAACTGAGAAAAGAAATGAGAGAGATGCAAGAAAAACATGAAAATGAAGTAGCATGCTTAGTCAAGGTAATCCAAAAAAAATGCTGAAGAAAATAGCATGCTAAAAACCAGCTTAGGTCAAATGGATAAAACAGTTCAAAAAGTTATTGAGGAGAAGAATGCTTTAAAAAGCAGAATTGGCCAGATAGAAGAAGAGATAAGAAAGCTCTCTGAGGAAAACAAATCCTTCAGACAAAGAATAGAACTCAGGGAGATTGATGAATTTACTAGAAATCAGGACTCAATACTTCACAACCAAAAGAATGAAAAATTAGAAGAAAATGTGAAACATCTCATTGAAAAAACTGATATGGAAAACAGATATAGGAAAGATAATTTAAAAATTATTGGAATAACTGAAAGTCATGATCAGGAAAAGATCCTTGACATCATTTTCAAAGAACTACTACAGGAAAATTGCCCTGATATCCTAGAAGCAGAGGGCAAAATAGAAATGGAGAGAATCCACAGATCAACCCCCCCAGAAAGAGATCCCAAAAAACCAACCCCAGGAATATTACAGCCAAGTTCCAGAACTCCCAAGTCAAAGAGAAAATATTACAAGCAGCCAGAAGGACACAATTCAAATACTGTGGAGCTCCAATCAGGATCTCACAGGACTTAGAGCCAACTACATTAAAAGCTCATAGGGCTTGGAATATAATATACTGGAAGGCAAAAGAGCTTAGAATGCAACTGAGAATCAACTACCCAGCAAAATTGAATGCCCTCTTCCAGGGAAAAAGGATGGACTTTCAATGAACCAGGGGAATTTGAAATGTTCCTGTTGGAATGGCCAGACCCGAACAGAAGGTTTGATCTTGAAATACAGGACTCAGGTGAAGCACAGAGATTGGAGGAAAAGGGGAAAATATTAGGGACTTAATGATGATGAACTGCATGTATTCTTGTATAGAAAAATGACACTGATAATACTCATATGAACCTTCTCAATTAATAGAGCAGGTAGAAGGAGCTTTTATAGATGAAGCACAGGAGAGAGCTGAATTTGAAGATAAAATATGGTATAAAAATGGAGTCAATAGCAAAAAGGGAAATGTAATGGGAGAAAGAAAATGAGAGGGGGGAATAGGCCAAGATATTTCATATAACAAAATTTTCTTTATTACAATGATCTATTGCGATGATATGGAAGGGGGGAAGGCAAAGGGGAAATGAGGGGAATCTTCACTCTAATCAGAGGTGGCTAGGAGAGGAAACAGCATATAAACTCAATGGGGTATAGACATCTGGAGTAAGAAGGAGAGAAGGGGGACAGGGAGAAGGAGGTGGAATATGAGTAATGGAGGAGAGGATGGACCATGGGGGGAGAGTAGTCAGATATAACACATTTTCTTTTTTACTTCTTGCAAGGGGCTGGGATTGGAAGTCCTGTCTGGGACCATAGGGCTAGGTGAATGCGGGCCTAAAGGGTGGTATGGGGGCTTGGGGCCTCTTGGCCCCAGGCCTGGGGATCTGTCTGCTGCACCACTCAGCTACCCTACAGCAGAGTCAGAGTGAAAGGAGAGAGAAAATATAGTATATGGTAGTGCAGAAATATGAAAGGAGGGAGTTGAGATCAGCAATGGCAACGGTGGAAAAATATGCAAGTAACTTTTGCAATGGACTTATCATAAAGAATGTGATCTACCCATGACAGAGTTGGTGGTGTTGGAACACAGACTGAAGCATATTTTTATCATTATTATTATTATTATTATTATTATTATTATTATTATTATTATTATTATTATTTTGTGGGGGGTGCAGTGCAAATGGGGCTGGGTGGCCTGCCTGGGGCTGCATAGCAGGGTGATCGTTGGATGTCTGAGGCCGGATTTGGACTTGGGTGCTCCTGGCTCAAGGGCCAGTGCTCTGTCTGCCACCCAGCCACCCCTACTATTATTACTATTTTATTTTATTTTAGGTCTTTTTTTTCTTATTTTGGTTTATGCAGGGCAGTGGGGTTGGGGTGGCTTGCATGTCACACAGCTGGGTGATTGTTGGGTGTATGGGGCCGGATATGGGCTTGGGTCGTCCTGGCTCCAGGGCTGGTGCTCTGTCCACTGAGCAACCTGGCCATACCTACAATTATTACTATTATTTTTTTAATTTTAACTTTAATTTTTTTGTCTTTCCTTTACTTTATCACTCAAGTGAGTCTATATTTTGGGGGGGGGAGGGGGTATTTTGTTTACAAGAATATTTTATTAATGTATAAAAAACTGTACAAAAGAAAAAAGAAAAAAAATTTAAAAATTTAAAAAAATAAAAAATAAATAAAGTGATGCAGAATGAATTGAGCAGAACCAGAACATGATACACAAGAAAAGCAACATTAGGCAATGATCAATTATGAAGAAGTTGTTCATTTCAGCAGTATAATAATCAAAAATAATTCTGAAAGACTTGTGATAGAAAATACTATCCATATCCAGAGAAGGAACTGTGGAGTTTAAATGCAGACCAAAGCTTACTTTTAGAAAGCTGTCTTGTGCAGCTAGGTGCCTTAGTGGATAGAGCACTAGCCCTAGAGTCAGGAGGAGTTCAAGTCTGGCCTCAGACACTTAATAATTGTCTGTGTGACCTTAGGCAAGTTACTTAATACCAATGCCTTAAATAAAAAAAAAATTAAAAAAAAAGTTTGTCTTCTAAATTCAATAATGAAGTTTGAAAAATATGATATATAACAACAATAATAATGTTAATATTTATACAAAGTTATATGGTTTTCAAAATGCTTCCTGTCACTTGGGAGGGTAGAGACAATTTTTACCTTCTTTCTATTCTCAACTCTTAGCATGGAGCCTAGAACATACTAGACACTCAATAAATGCTTGTTGACTTGCTCTGTATGTGTTATCTCATTCAAACTTCAAAACGGTTCTGTGAGATAAGTCTTAGTGTGATTCTTTCTTTGTAGATGAGAAAACTGAGGGTAGAAGGAGTTAAATGACTCACCCAGGGTCACAGTTACTCGATATATAAGGTAGAATTTAAACTTATGTTTTCCCTTACTTCAATGCAAGTATTTGCTATATTACCTAAGAAAAAGCTTTCTGATAAGGACAGTTGCTCAGTTAAAATTGCTTGGGAATCTGTGCAATGACCTCTGAATTTCTCTAAATCTAAGAGAGATTTCCTTCTGTCAGTGCTGAGGATAAAGTGACGAATGATCAAGGACACAAAGCAAGGGGCAAACATTAAGGAAGCTGATGGAATAGATAGTCTAGGTTTTATATAATGAGGGTAGAAATAGGGAGTCCAGAGTGGGAACACATGCTGCTATCAAAAATCAGTTACAGAAAGATTATTATCAATGACCAGGTAAGACCAGAAGAATAATTTGCCTAATCAATCATAAGTCAGAGCTAAGCAGTACACTCAAATCCTGGATAGTCCAACAGGAAGGATCAGAAACAAGGAATAGTAGATAAAGAATATAGGTAATAGGCACAGGAATGTTAAATAAGAAAAGAGCTTGACATTGTGACAAAAGATATTCGTAAGAAGTTCTTTGGAGGAAATGACTATAAAATTCTGGTATTTGGTTGTGATGGGATACTCTTATTCTATGAAAAATGATGAGCTTCTAGATCATAGAAAAACAATGATTAATTTGCATGAAATAATGATGAACAAAATGAACAGAATCAAGAGAATTGTTTTAAGAACAGTTTTGAATAAGTCATTTTGACTATTATGAAAACCCTTATCATAACCACAAAGGTTCTATAAAGGAAGATGCTATTTACAGCAAAAAAAAAAAAAGAAATCATATATATATATGATATATGTATATATACATATATACATATATATATTATATATATGTATATACATATACACACATCAAATCTGGGGGTCCACTGGCCAGTCAATATCTGGTTCCAGTGGCCAGGACCTGAATTCAATATTTGGGTCCAGTGGCCAGATGGCTATGGAGGAGATGCTGAGACTAGTGACTTAGCCCAGTACCTACTTACTAAAATCCAACTCACTTGCTTGACATGGTCTTCTTCAAGAATGAAGGACTAACATTATCATCATCACCATTACCGACATCATCATCTTATTTGTCTCTAATGGTAGTCATCTCTGCTACAAGGTGGGGAATAAAAAAGAAAAAAAGAAAGTTTATTTAATGTTATAAATAAAATGCCATATATTATTTAAACTCTAAATATTGTATGTATATGTAAATATAGCTGTTTCTCTTTTAATTTTTTATGTAATCTTTAATATAAAGGTTGGTGCCTATCTAGAATGAATTGTGGAATATGAATTAAGATGGTGGTCTTCTTTCTAGTTTCCCAGTAGTTTTTGTTAATCAAATAAACACAACCCATCCCTCCCCTTCTCCCCCCCCACCTTGATTTATGTATTCTATTTTAACAAATACTGGATAACTAAGTTCTCTTGTTCTGACTTTCCCTTGTCTAGTTTGTTCCATTGGTCTATTTCTATATTTTTAAAACTTGAATTTCCCTAAACATTTTAGATATTTTGCTTTTCAAAATTAATTTTCCTATTATTTTATCAAGTTGTACAAAGTATCTCCTTACTAATTTGACTGGTACAGCATTAAAAGTGTAAGTTTATTCTGCTCAATTTCATTTTATCATAGTGACACAACCTAATTATGAGCATTGAATATTCCTCCATTGATTTAAAGAATTATTTATTTCTTTATAAGATATTTGGAAATGGAATCTATGCAAGTCTTTTGTATGCTTTGGTAGGTTGATATAAAGACATTTTGGGCATTTTCTAGTCATTTGGAATAAGACTTTCCCTTTATATTATTGCTTTGTGTAGAAATATTGATTTTATAGACTGCTTTTTTATTGAAGCTATTAGTTGTCTCAGCATTTTTCATTATTCCCAAAAATTTTCTAAGTAAATGTATCATAAACAGATAGGGACAGATTTATCTCCCCTTTGCCTATCATTATACCTAATTTCCTTCTATTTTCTTATTGCGCTTGAAAACCTTTCCAAAACGATTTTAAAAATAATTAGGAGAGTAGGCATCTTTTCTGCACTCCTTTATTTTTTTGAAAATTTTATGCATATTCAAATTGCATATGATGCTTGCTTTTGATTTTTTAAAAAAATATGTTATAATGTTAAAAGAGGACACTTCTATGTCAGTATTGTTTAGGGTTTTTAGCATAAAAGAGTGTTATACTTAGTCAAAGATTTTTTCTGTGTTAAAGTGATCATGTTGTGTTTGATTTTATATTTTAATATGAATAATTATATTAATTAAATAAATATAACTCTTTATTTCTCATTTTCTTCCTAAAAACCTTGCAAATTTTTTTTATTATTTAATGTCCCTTTTTGGTTAAACACAGATTACAGGTTCATTGGTAAGGGACCTTGAACTGGACCCTGAACTCCATTACATTTTAGAACATATTGCTCTATTGCCTCCTAAATTTTCTGATGAAGAGACTTGTAAAGTATAAATTTCCTTTCCTTTATATTTAAAGTGTTTTTTCTGATTATTGGTAGAACTTAATGCTTATGAACTTCAACCACTTTACTTCTTGAGCTTTTCAGGTGTTTTTTGTTGTTTGTTTTTGCTTCCTATCCTTGCCCTCCCTAAATTCCTCCATTTATTCTTTCAATTGATACTTCATTTTCTGTGCTCTAAAATCTGCACAGTTCTCTTCTATTATTTAATGCATGGTGGTGTTGACTTTTTTTAATTCTGTTATGCTTTACTTGGAGAACTACACAATCCTTAAGTTTTTTTTTCAATACAACCTGTTTGAGATCAGCATGCTTGATTGCATAATAAACATATATTCTCCAAATGCTGTACTTTATTTGCTTCTCTTCTTCAATTGTCCTTCACTTCTGTGCATTTGCATTTCCAATCTCTTTTTCTCTCTCATTTTTTCTTTGGTGAGATTTTCTATCTCAAATTCCAATTTTTCCATTCTATACATTGTCAGAAATTCTTCTCTCATAATTCTTATTTCTCTTTGAAAATATTCAGGAATTGGAAGTTGTTTCATGTTCTTATATTCCACATGGTCCTCTTCCTCATCAAGTATTGGATATGGTTCCTTTATTTTGCATAACATTCCCCTCACTATCATAAACAAAATGTGCAAATCATGTTATCTTTCATATGGTGACACAGTCCTCTGATAATGAAGGACAACTACTACCTAACAAATTTATTCATAAATGCCTGAACAAGATTACTATATTTAGAGGCTGCATTTTTTTCCCTGTGATTAATGCTTTTACTGTTGATTTTCCTGCCTTTGTGTAAGATTTCAGAGTTTTCTTCTTGGGATCCTTGGTAAATTCAATATCCCTATCCTCCTTTTCCCATACTGATTTTTCTCTAGTCATTTTCTGATTCTGGTCTCCCTAACAATGTTCTAAACATCTCAGCCTCCCCCCAAACTGGGAAATTCATGGCGCATTGGCTTAAGTCTTTGTCTCATATGAGTTTGGGGAGGCAGAATCAGCCCTATCTGTATGTTGTGTTTATTCCCTCAGCTCATTCCCTCTTACTCTTTGCCCCTCCTCAATTCACTGTAAAGTTGAGAGCTTTGCAGCATTGACTCTATAGTATTGTAATCCCAGAAGCCTTTAGCTCCTGAAAGATTGCTGCTGAGCCATCTGTTACAGATCAAAGCAAACTGCCTAGAATTGTGATCTTTATTCCAAGAAAAAAAAGAGGAAAAGGTGGAAGGTCCATTAATGTATGGTTTTGTCTTTTGTTGCAGGTTCTCTCATATGCTTTTTCAACCTTCCTGTCAGTAACATGGGAAGTTGGGGAGAAGATTCTGGGTGACCTCAGGATCAGCGAGTGTCAGTTCACATTTTTGAACCTTTTGGGTTCTATGTATCTTCATCCATGGAGACAACTGAAATCACTTTATCTTTGCTATATAATTTCTGTTTAAGACAGGTTTGAAAAATTATGTTGATTAAAGGAAGATGTCTACTTTTCCATCTTGTTGCTCTTGTAAACTGGAAGCCAATCCATTTATTTTAGAGATGGAAAAATTGATGTCCATAAAGGTGAAATGAGTTGACTAAGAGAATCAGTTAACATTAAACTCTAGGTCCAGTAGTCATTCCATTCCATTGTATGAGCTTCTCTAATTGCTCCTAGCAAAAGTATTGACTTCTTCCTTAAATCTCTAGGATACTCTGCACCTCTGAATACTTATCACTCTGTCTCATAGTATATATATTTGTGTAGATGCTTTATCTTCTAAAATAGACTGTATGCTCTTTGAGGATAGGGATTATTTCCTTTTTTAAAAAAAATTTATAATCTATAATCAGTTTAGTTCTTTGCACACAACAAATGTGGTGAATTGATTTTTTGACATCAGATACCTGAGGCATTCTATGCATTAGGGAGTTGCTAATATTTGTCAGTTTCCATTTCATTGCATCATTAATTTTTCCCTGTCTAATAAATTCCTTGCTACATTTACTCTATTATTCAATTATTTTTCCTGTTATTGGACCAAACAGGGAAGGACAAGATTTTTTTCCTCATGACCGCTGCCTCTAAACTACCTCCAGGAATACATAGGATATCCCTGCCTCCAGGAATGCAAAGGACAAACTACCCGCTACAGTCTTTCCAGAAGACTAGAGGATGGAGTAGATGCCATCTCCAGGTCACTTTCAAAATCTTGTTTGTAGAATTTAGTGATGTGTTGTCCAAAACTCATTATTTCTAAAGGATACTATTTCACCTCTATAAAGTAAACAGTGAGACTTACTGTTTAAGCTGCTAATAGGAGGGTATCTGGCTTCATGAAATATAGGCCATGAAAGGACATACATGCTCCATTTCCACTCTAATGTCTTTGGAAGAAAGCTAGAATAAGAAGAATTACTAGAAAAAGAAAATAAAAGCAAGTTAAAAAATGAGGATCCCCTTCTATTGCCTTATATAAACACAGCAGCATAAATGTGTTCTTATGTAAAATGAATTATTCAGTGATTCTGAATATAGTGTGAGAATGAGGTGTATATTAACTGCTGAGAAAGAAAGAGGGGAATAATGCTGATGGAAAATGTATGGATCTGAGAGTATGTCTCACACCACCTTTTATGAAAGAGAAAATTAAAGCTGGAAGATTATGAAGTCAATACTAATATACAAGCACAACCAATGATAATGTTATCAGTACCTCATAAATTTTATGTCCAATGATAAAGACGTGACTTAGTCCTAGTTATAGTTTTGTTTGTGACTTGTATTCTTTATAAAATGACTATCATAGGATGCCACTACTTTGAAAGGAACATGTCAATGAACTTTATGAATGTTATGCTAAATCGTATCTACATTAATTCTGATATTTGGATTTCCTTTAGGGTGTCCCTTTTGCATTATCAAATATAATTTTCACCAAAGCTTAAGTAGTCAAAAGAAAAAAATTGAATATCTCACTTAGGTTTCCCATGAAGAAACTTGTTCTTCTAATGCTATCTCTCAGGGGCAAAGAAGGATACTTAGGGAGTTATCTTTTTTCTTTCACCATTATCTGTCAATAAATCACTTAGTGAACATTTAAGACTGAATTCAAATATGGCCTCAGATACTTATTAACTATGTGACCCTGGGAAAGTCACTTAACCTCTGTTTGTCTTAATACATTAGAGAAGAAAAATAGCAGTACCAGTATCTTTTCCAAGAAAACTCCAAGGAGTTTTATCATAAAAAAATTCGAATATGCCTGAACAACTGAACAACAAGTCTATGTTGGGCATTATGACAGTCATTGAAAGTTCAAATACAAAGAACTAAATAATCCCTACTCTTTAGGAACTTACATTTTTAACAGAATGCTCTGTCATATTCACATTATACTTTAAAAATGATCCTAGATCTAAGGGTAGACTTATTTGAAATTCTTATTTTGTTCTCCCCAGTTAAATCATTTGTAATGGCAATCACACTATTTTGTATCTGTATATTATTTTGAAGGATAAACTTTTGTATTGATTATACTATTTACTAATATCTAAATGATTCAATTAATAATTTTCTTCTAAATACTAAGAAATTGAAACCACTATCCTTTTTTTTTTGTTTGCTCTTCTTTGTTGATCTTACAGACCCTTATGTAGATGCAAATAGATGAAGGTATTTCTATCAAGACTCCTAAAATAGTTTTGACATTTGATTTAATAGCTCAAGAAATTATTCATCTATATAACCAAGAGAGGGCTGGGCTTAGAGTCAGAAGAACCTAAGTTCAAATCTGATCTCAGACTCTTATTAGCTGTATGTCATTTCACCTCTTAGATTCCTCAATATAAAATGGAGATAATAATAGTAGTTACCTCTCAATTAGTTGTGAGAATCAAATGACACAATATTTGTGAAGCACCTAGCAAACTGCTTGACACATAGTCAGTACAAAATAAATATTTATTTCCTTTTTTTCTGGACACCATGACTTTCTATTGACACTAAAATTCCTACTTCCACCTCTACCTTAACATATATTTCTAAGTACTTCCTCTATGATTGGCTAGTGACTGAATTTCGTTAAGAAGTCCACTGAAAATGCAAAAAAAATGCATTTGTCAAGGCAGTTTTTGCTAAAGAATATTGGTAGCTTAGTTAATGCACTGCTTGTATTAATAAGTGCATGATAAAAATTAGGCAGCAGATTGTACACTCATCATCTCCTCAGATGTATGAAAACCTAAGGGAAAATTTATACCATCATATATTTTTGACTTTTCTTTGTATTACCAGAAATCACTGGAATGGATGATACATAATAAGCACTTGATAAATGCTAATTATCTGATTGATACTGCAAAACAGCTGGTTTCATTATGGAAAAGGGTGATCACAAATATATTTACCTGTCCCCAAAACATGTTTATTGCCATGTGGATAGATACCAAAAATATTTGAATCAATAACTTTGAGCATCACTGTCTTCCTTTAAAAATATATCTCACAGTAATATGGAATTCAAAGAATATGATTCACAGTTACAATTACAAACATACTGGGTTTCTTTTGTTTTGTTTTGTTTTTTGAAAGCATGGAATTGTATTACAGGAAAGTATTTTATATTGCCATACTTCATATTCTTTATACATCTTCTTAGCATTACTTTATTGAAATTCAAAATTGTATATTTTGCTTGAATGGGGAGGGGAACTGCTAGAACAAAAAGTCATATAATTTATTTTTCAGATATTAACCCAACTTTATAACATGAAAGGACATATCAGAAAATGAAATATGTGAATTTATACACAATAGTGTGTGTGTTTGTGGGTAGTGATAACCCACTCAAATCTAATTTAATCAAATATTTAAAGAGGTAATAATTAATTTTTAAAGAATAGAAGTAAAACCATTACTAGGAAGAAATGTTATTGTTTATTTTTAATGCCAGAACAGTATTCCTGATGCAATTTTAATATTTCATTAGGGCAGTAACTTTCATATTGTGGCTTTTTTCCCCAGGTTTTTCCATTCAATGATAGATAGGTTTTTCCTTTGAAAAAAGTTGGAATTTCACATCATGTTAAGGGTGACTGAATAAAAGTATATATTCTCTGTTCCCTTTGAATTGACTTTCTTAATTAAGTGATAATATTTTAATAACTCAAAGGAACAGAATTATACTAGAAAATTAATTCTTTCTTTGTATATATTTGGGTTTCAATAATTGGAGAGCAATTAAGAAGAATTTGGTTAATTCTGCTCTTTGAAAGCTCATCCACAATGCAATTTTCCTAAAGATATCATTTGCCATTCTTCTGTTGATGCTGTTAATTTAAAATATTTCACAATTTTCTTTGGGTTTTCTAAAGAAGGAAGCATCCTTTTCCAAATTTAATTCTTGCATACTTTGGGTGACATCCTGGATCCTCACATTTCAAAGTATCAATGATCCAAAATGGAAGGTAATACAAATTCATATAAGTGGAAGCTAAAATCCAAGCACTTTGTGAATAGAATAGTATTAAATGAATGTTTGAAGAAAGCAATGAAAGTTGGAGTGAAATTTTTAGTATGTTATGAGAGGATCATACAACCTAGTTTCACTTTTGATTAAACTTTCCAAAATAACTCCAGTGTTTTTTCTTCAAAACTTAATTTTCCACCTGATTTTATTTCTCTGATCAGTATAATTATATATATATATATATATATATATATATATATATATGCTTATGATTCACTTCATATCTGAACTCCTGCCTCATATTGAGATTCTTTGCCTCCAGTGTAATGCTTAGCTAATCCCCTGATAGAGTGAGCAATCTATTAATCAATATAGTTTACCTCCTAATTATCAGGAACTTTGTTAGGTGCTGGATATATAAAAATAAATAAAAATAAAAATAAATCCTTAATCTCAAGGAGCTTACATTTGATTGGAGGAAACCATATGTATAAACACAATTAATCATATAATATATACAAAGAAATTTGGAAGTGGAACAATAACTCTTAGCTGGGAAGATAAGGAAATACTTCTTGTTTACCATTTGACAAATTGAAAACAGTTGAGAATTCTGAGAGGTAAAGGTGAGGAAGAAAAGTGTCCAAAATATAGATGATAGTCTTTATAATGACATAGAAGAGGGAGATAGAATGTTGTATCCAAAAAAATAAAAAGTAGCACTGTTTGGTTGGAATATAAAATATATGAAATGGAATAATCTATATTAAACTTCAATAAGGGCTGTTAAAAATGTGGCCCCCTGTGGGTTTACTAAATGCTTCAAATGAAGCCAAGCTACTGCAGAGCTCTCACTAAAATGGCAAATCAAAATATACTGTCTATTGTTTCAATAAAAACTTTTAAAAGTAAGGTTGGACAGGTCTGACTTAATTGAACAGTTTCCAATGAAAAACAGGAGAGTTTGTGATTTTTTTTATTCTTGGAACCACTGGAGCTTTTTAGATAGGTAATTGACATGATATAGGTTATGATTCTTGAATAATGCTTCACTTGCTATGTATAGCATATTTGGAAATAGGAGATGCCAGGCAGGGAGACATTTATTACACTAAGATTGATTGAAGTGTTGATTAGAAAGAAAGATGTGGGTACTAGAGATGGCATGTTGGTAGAACTATAGGAGCTTTGGTAGTGCTGCTTAAGAGGAAAGGATGTTTCCTCTCATTGAAAGTCTTCAACTAGAGTCTGAATAACCCTTATTGGTAAGTTATAGAAGATTATTATTTTTTCAAATTTGCTAAGATGGGCAGTAGTTTAATTATGAATTCTAAAATTCTGGGTTTTGTAGATTTTATTTCCTCACACATTGTTTTAGGGGAGAAAAGGTGTAAAGAACTTTTCCTTCAGCTGACTTTACATAAATACAACAAAGGGAAAATGACATAGCTTTGTTTTATTTGTGTGAATTCTATTTTCCTGTTTCATACATTTAAGAAAATTTCATTAAATAAAAATAAATTATCTAGGGAACACTTCCACACATGAACAAGCAAGCCTTGAAGTTTATGTTGTGCTAAATATTAGTGAAATCTCTGTCCATCTATTCATTCATCTGATCATGCATCCATCCAAATACTTATCCATGTACATACCCATACACTGTTTCCTATACAGTTTTTATTTTTTTAACCCAGATTTCTCTAATCAGAACTTAGAAAGCTCCTCTTGCTGAACAGGCGGAATGTTTGTACATTACATATAGTACTAGGTTAAACTGCGGACTTTGCAATACTCTCCAAGGTTTTCAAAAGGAAATATTAAGCATATCCACGAGGCAAGGTATGACGAGAGAGAGAGAGAGAGAGAGAGAGAGAGAGAGAGAGAGAGAGAGAGAGAGAGAGCCATATTCAATAGGGAAGTAAATGCAGATGGAAAAGGAACAGCCTAGGCAATCAAGATAACCAGTGTTCCTACATTACTCCAAGAAAGGTATTGAAATTTCTTGCCTTCATAAAAGATAAATTCATCACTTCACAGCTCAGGCCACCCAAAATGGAAAATTCTTGATTCTTACTCCCATACAAATGAATAAAATAACAACCTAAAAAAAAGGAAAACATTTTTAAGGGTCATAGGAAAAAAATCTGTCCTCGTTTTTTTCCCCTCCCCATGAAAAACATCCAAAACATGTACCATATGAAATTAAATGCATTAAAAATTTTTTATGAGTTCCACATAATAGCCTTGGATCCAACAACTTAGCAAACTAATGAAAGTTACTCTGACTCAGAGGCTTTCCCTTCCATTTGGAAAGGCAGAAGCCAAGGAGATTTAAAAAAAATATCAAAGGCAAATAACAATCTGTCATAAGCGAAAGAAGCAGAATATGAATAAAATAGGGACCTGACTATCAAGAGGAAAGATGCATGCCAAACTTAACCAGGCCTAGGCAGCAGGGGCCCTTTTGGATGTGAGGAACAGAAAGCTGGGAAAGTGATTGGATTGGCCACAGCCTTCATTGTGCATGAAGCTTCCCGTTGGCTAGCCTGAAATGGGCATTATTAAGCAATTTGGGTTGTATCATCATTATGCTCCATGAAGAATTTAAAGAAGATCTTGACTTGAGCCTATTGCAAGAGGAGTCATGCTGTGCCATTCGGTATAAAAATATCATCAGTCTTATGCCACTGGCACATTCAAACACCTAGTGGGATAAGCCAGACATCAATGTTCAAGGTTTTATATAAGGTAACAGCTGCTTTGGTCAGGCAGTTAATTAAATATGTTAATTTTCCATACAACCAACAGTAGCGACAACAGATCAAAGAGGGATTTTATGACATTTCAGGGTTCCCTCATGTATCCAGGACGATGGATTGTGCCCACATCGTCTTTCATACCCCTTTGTAGACTGATGCTTCCTTTCCCTTTTGGAAACCAACTCATTCTGTGACACTGCAAATATTGTACACACTTTGGTATCACAGACTAACTACTGCCAGTTGTCCCCACTCCAGTCTTCAAAGGCTATTTGGGTCCCATCCCATACTAGTGTTTAGTTAGTTAGTAAATACAACAAATCATTTTTTGGGGGGGAATGGACTTTTGCCCCATCATGTCATTCTAATTTGAGAGTTTTTTCCCCTAATCTTGAAGTTGATAAAGCACAGATTGCAAATAACTACATGAAGCTTACTTCATACCTGCCTAGGCATTTGGAAGCTAGAAAAGCAGTTTTATGGTTATTGTTTTAAATTATTTTGTATTCTAATCATATCAAAGCAGGAAAAAAAAATCACTCCCTACATTGTATCTTTTATTCAATAATAGCTCAGATGCTTTCAACAATACATGTAGTTTGTGAAAAGATGGAAAAACTCTGACAAAGTAATTATAAAGATGAAAGCGATATAGAATCTTTGACTTTAAATAATTCAAAGTGATTACCCTTTTCATTGCCCTGAATTCTTCTGATGTTATACCTGTAATATTTCAAGTACACAGAAGTCTTAAAAGATCTTCACATATAGAAAGTTCATTATATCTTTTGGGTTAACACACTTTCTTAAATCCATGATATATCATTCAACTCAGTGGTAGACATAGGAAAGTTTTATGGTGTGGGATTATATAAAACATAAAATTTAGGTCTATATCAGGGTTCTTAGGAGTCTTGGTATTATTGGTTCTTTTGGTAGTCTGGTGAAGTCTATAGACCTTTCCTCAAAATAATGTTTATAAATATCTAAAATAAAATATATGGATAGGATTGCAGAGCAAATTAATTGTAATAATATTGTTATGATAATACAAAAATAACAATTCCCAAGACCTGTCTTAAAAATGACTGTTTCATATATTTTGATAGAAATGATTTATTAGCTCGCATTCTTTCTTGAGGAGCATCAAAATGCTTGTTGCAACCAATTAACTAACCACTAATTTCATATTAGAACCACCATTCTGAGTGAAAACTATGATTTGCAGTATATATATATATATATATTAATATACCACTCAAAGGACATAACAAAACTTTAGCTTCATTTCAAGAAACACTTAGTAGGTATCTACTATGTTCAAAGGAAATAGACTATTAGATACATCTCACAGTTCATCTTAAAAAGCTTTTAATCTTAAGGGGGGAAAAGTTATATACACAAATAACAGAAAAAAGAATAGTAAATCTGATGGAAAGTTGCAAGAAAAAATTCTTTGAGAAAATGGAATTAAACTTTGAAAGTAAAAGACTTAAAGCTATGGGGAGGGGGGGTGGATCATTTAGTATGGGCAGTGACTGTGATAAGAAAAAGAGCCTGGAGCTAAGAGACTGAAGCATTCAATCAGCTAGTGCCTTCTGTATTCTATGCATCTCTAGAAGCAAAAACAAACATCAAACAATAATTGCCCTCAAAGAGCTGATATCTAGAGCTGGGAAAAAGACATCACAAATTCATGTGCATATAAGAAAATTTCAAATGTAAAGGTAGGGGTCTAATTATTTTCCAAAGGCCTGATTGAATAAATCATTCAAGCACATCAAAAAATAAAAAACTATATGTGGATAAATTGTTAATCGATTTGAAAAGATCCTAGAGGATCTGGGTCAAAGGGTAAAGAGGATTAGATGAAGAATCATTCATGTCCTACACTAAGTATAAAAATACAAATGTTACTCCTACCTTAATATATACCTTTTCTAAAAATCAATTGAAGCTACTGATAAGAAAGAGGAATTATTGTGAAGGGAACTTATGAGTAATAGTGCTAGAAATCCTAGTCCTCCAGGGTTTTCCCTAAGAACCTTAATGACAAGGTAGCCAGCCAATCTCTGAGAATCTAGCCTATGAGTTTAGCTTTAGCAGAATGGTCCCAGAGGAAAAACTACATAGAAAATAGTTTCAAAGAAAATATGCTGTTACTTCAGTGAGGACTGGCACTGGCTGCTGGGTGGATGAGAAAATACTTTATGTAGGAGGTAACCATTATGCTAGATGCTATTATTAAGAAAGCTAGGAATTCTAAAAGATATAGATGAGGTAGGAATGCATTCTCCTCTTAGGGGATAGTCTGTGCCAAATCAAGGAGATGGGTCATGAGTGTGTGAGTAATAGAAACATGGCCAGTTTGGCTAGATAGTAAAGGTATTTTTGAAAGGATTTAAGTATGAAACAGATTTAGAATTGATTACATAGCACTAAGAATGGGTTGGAAAAGGGTTAGTGAGAAAGGTAGAAAAATCTAGTAAACAAAAGTTAAAAGTTAAGGAAATAAATAAAAATGGCTTGAATTAAAACAATTGTGTTGGGACTGGAAGGGAGGGTATTCATGTGAATTTTTTTGTTTTGTTTTGTTATGCTTTTTTTTTAACCCTAAATAGGATGAAAAGAACTTATCAATTAAATAGGTACTTGGAGAAAGGCAATGATAGGAAGCAACCAAAGATAATTGCTTGTTTTCTAGCTTGGATGAATGAGAGGATTGTGGTATCATTAATGGAAAAAAGAAGTTAGAAGAAAGGGTCAGTTTTTGAGAGATGATTGTGACTTAGTTTTAGAAGTATCATGTTTAAAATACTGAATGGATATCCAGGTAGAAGCATCTGGAATCTGTAGAAATACTGAAATGAGGCTATGAGACAAGTGAAAGCTGGAGATGACAATTTCTGGATGGGACAGCAAATGAAGTCATGTGAATTAATGAGTACTGAGACAGAAAAGAAGAGCCAGAAAGGATAATCATGCTTGAAAAACAGGAAGCAACAATGGTGTAGTCAGAGAAACAAGAGGATAAATATGAGAATGCAACATCATAAGAATTAAAGGAAAGGGCAGTGAGGGCATCAAGACAGAAGTGGTGGTTCAATTCAGCATTTCAGTATTGCAGAAAAATTGAAATTAAAAAAATCAGAAAAATAATTAAAAGCATTAAATCTGGCAAGATGAGGTCATTAGTCTTTAGATAGAGCAATTTCAATAGAGTGATGGAAATGGAACATAGTTTATAGGAATTTAAAAAGCCACTGAGTGATGAGGAAGTGGAGTTATTAATATAAATAACTTACTAAAATCTCATCCTTGAGGAGACTAATAGAATGATAGCCTGACATGGTGTTTGAGATAAGTGAAAGTTTTTTTTTTTAATGTTGCTGTTGTTATTTGTTTTTGTTGTTGCTGTTTCTATTGAAATTTCTTTCTTAGAATAAACATTCTTGAACTGAAATATATTGTTCTCCCCTCCCCCAAAGTGTTTAAGGATAAAATTTGAATATAATTGAGTTGCTTTAAAATCCTATAATCCTAATGTATTTTATTGTATGCTTTGAAAAATATTGTTATAAGATAGTGTCCATTGATATTTTCAGATTTCCAAAGAGGTCAATGTCACAAAAATGTTAAGAACTCTTATTTATGAACATACCAGAGTATATATTATGAACATAAATAAGAAAAAGAATTATATAAAGCATAAATAAGCCTATGTCAAGAAGCTGGGGCGTGGGACTTTAAATGATTTTCAAGTCTTTTACAACAGATAGATTTAATTTTGGGTCTCTGAAGAAATTATAAATGTGATTTTAGGATGACTGACAATAATCTTTCAGAATATCAGAATTAAGAAGACTAGAAGATATTCATGAAGAATAGACTAGAGAAAATAGTCTAATTTTCCAAAAGCAGGAGAAAAGGGAGAATTCCAGGTATTATAAACTTGACTCTAAAAATTTAGTAAAATTAAGTTTGTTGTTATTGTCTGTTTTTTTGTTCAGTCATTTTCACTTGTGTCTGACTCATCATGATCCCATTTGGATCATGAGTAATATTTGGTCATATTGAGTATTTTATCCCTTATTCTTTGGCTAATTTTATAGAAGAAGAAACTGAAGCAAATAGGGTTTCAAGTGACTTGCCCAGGGTCATACAGTTTTTAAATTTCTGAAGTCAGATCTGAAGTCAGGAAGATGAGTCTTCCTGATGCAGGCCTGGTCCTCAATCCACTGTGCTACCTAAATTTGAAGTTAATTTACTAATTAACAATCTAGGAATGTTAAAACAATAATGTGAATATTGTAAGCCAATATGGCACAGTTACGTAGCACATTGGATAGTTTAAATCTGACCTTAGATATTTACCTATATGTCCCTAGGCAAATTTTTCTCATCTCTAAAATGAGTTGGAGAAGAAAATAGCAAACCACTCCAGTATCTTCACCAAGAAAATTCCAACTGGGGTTATGAAGAGTTGAACATGACTGAAATGACTGAACAACAACAAAAGATTTTTGATAGTCTTCTTAAACTTATAAGGTTATGATAATTTCATTCTTAAGGATATCTAGTATAACTCACTTTGCACCTTTCATCTCTAAGGGAACAAGGTGCCCCAACTATGAAAAATTCATCACTTCCAATCTCATAACCAAGCTGATAACTCCTGTCTGGATGACAATGCCCTCAACCTCCTCTGTCCTCTAAAGGAAGGATTGTAGGACCAACTATCAAACTCCTCCCAAAGTCTAGGTCTTCCTGCTCACTCTTCTTTGTGTCTGTATGACTCCTCTACATACCTTTCAAGCTTCCTTTTGTGTTTTGTCTTCCCCCTTTAGATTGCAAACTCCTTGAGGGCAAAAACTGTCTTTCCTTTAATTATTTTTAATTCCCTACAATGACAAAGTGCCTGTCACAAAGCAGGTACTTAATAAAAGTTTATTGAATTGAATTGAAATTGAATAATACCTTTCCTTTACAGATGAAAAAAAATTGAGGTTAATGGTTGTCTAAGGTCACTTAGATTAGTAAATAACAAGTAGGCTTTAGTTCAGCTTGACTACTCTAAACTCAGTGTTCATTCCACTGTATCACAGATTCTTTCAACAAATATTTATTATTATGTGAAATGGTTGGTGCTGGGGGAGATACAAGAATGTATAAGACTGTCATCACTCTCAAGTACCTTACAGGCTACAATGAAAAAATAAGATAAATTCAGAATAAGCTCTGGAGTAAAAGTATGTCCTTTGAGAATAGGACCTGAGAGACAATCACATTTTTTAAAGTACATATTGTATCAATTTATTTTCATTGTCATCACTTCTCAGTTACTCCCCCATTCTTTCTGCTCCCCATCAGAAACCTTGCTTTTAATATTGTAGACTTAAGCAAATCCAAAGAACACAATGGTCCTATTTTTACAATGGGTGCTTCTTTTGCTTCGATTCTTACCTAGACTTTAATTTACTGAGGGTGTTGCTTCAACAAAGATCTGAGAAAGACCTTAGCTTAAAAAGACCAAGGTTCTCCTATGGTGTCCAGGGGTATCTCCTGTCATTTTTTCCCTACATCTTGCCACTGGATCTAGATGACTCTAAAGGAGAAATTGATGCTGGTGACTTTGCATAGCCCTACCGCACTTAAAAAAAGATCCTATTTCTAGTCATGACATCACTTTCTGGATGTCATGGTCTTCTTTCAAAGTGAAGGACAAACAACATTTTGTGCTATAAAATTCACATCTTTGATGAGAGGAAGGAAATATGCTTTACTACCAGTCCTTTAAGGTCAATGTTGGCAATTGCTTGCAAGATTCTGAGATCTAGGATCTTTTAATATTATTTCTTTACATTATTGTGATCATATATATATATATATATATATATATATATATATATATATATTCTGCTTATCTTACTCTAAGATGTCAGTTCATAGAGATCATTCCAAATTTTTCTAAAATCTTGATTACTTTTTTTACAGTTTATTCCATTTCATACATATCAACCAATCAACTTACAGTTGTTTGGTTCCAGCTATGTGCCAGGTACTATTCTAGAAGCTAAGCACCAAAGAAAACCACATTTGTTCATCCATTTTCCAATTAACAGGTCCTCATTTTGCTTGCATTTCTCTGTTATCCAAAAATATGCTGATCTATCTATCTACACACACACACACACACACACACACACACACAGACACACACATATCTATATATCTTTTGGCTTTAATACCCTTGGGATACATATCCCATATAGGATCAACTTTTCTGATATAGTATAATTCTCAGCTTTACTAGTGGTGCATTAGTTTATCTTTATTGCAACACTCTCCAGTAATTGCTAGCTTTTTGTCATCTTTGCAAAGAAGAAATCTCAGAGATATTTTTTCATTTAACTCTCTTTAGTATATCCTATGACAAGATTGTCCATAGTTTGATTTTCTTTTGAAAACTGCCAGTTTATATCATTTGAATTCATGTCTATTAGTTAATGGTTCTTAGTCTTATGTAGTTTTATCAAGACTACATATCTTCACTATTAGCCTTTTGGAAGATCCATTTGTTGCAAAAAATTTCTTTCAATTTCGATTCCGTTTCTGATTTGATTTGTTTGCTTAAAAGCTTTGTAGTATTATCTGACTGAAATTGAATAATTTATCACTTTTCTTCCTTCTTTTCATTGTGACAGTACTTCCATTATTCTAGGTGTTTAATAATGTGATCACTTACATTTAGGGGTGTCTGTGTGTGTGTGTGTGTGTGTGTGTGTGTGTGGTGTGTCTGTGTTTGGGACTTATTAAAATATAGAATTTAAGATGCAGACTTAAATCTAACAAACTGATTCCAGCTTTTTTCATAAACTTTAAGTCCTTACCCCAGGAGCAGGTGTTCTTGGTTACTATGCTTGGTAGCATTTGCTTACCTAATATATGTGATTTACCAAGTGTTCTTCTTTTTAATCAGTAGTAGTTCTTTCTAATTACTGATGTCTTTTAATACAATTTTGAGATTGAGTAATACTAGTGCCACTTCAGATTGATATTTCATTATTTCCTTTCATATTCTTTATCTTTTTCTCATTGCATTATTATTTTGTCTCTTTTTATGAAATAACCTTTTGGGAGTTTGAAAAATATGGCATTAAACCTGTATAGTAATTGAGGTAATATTTTTTTTTATCAAAAAGACATAACAAAAGATTTATGTCAAAAAGACATAACAAAAGATCCACAATGAAACTAGAAATAGTTATTCAGGTCTCCCTTTATTTGTGTATACATATATATATGTATATAATATATATTTTATATATAAAATATATATTATATATAATATATATATTTAGTCTTCTTTATGCAAGTTTTTAGTGTGTATTGCTGTTAATTTCTAAATAAATAAATGAATTTCTTTTTTTAACATGTGCTGTTCAATGTTGATATCAGTACAGAGAAAGGTTATGGATTTTGTGAACTTATTTTATACCTGAAAATGTACTGCAATTATTACTTCTTATAATTAATTTATTCATTTACATTTATTAAAATCATTTAAGTGATTTAAATGGGATACTCTAAGTAAAACTATGTCATCTGCAAAGTGAAAATAACTTTTACTTCCTCATTGACTATGATTGCTACAAATAAATCTTTTCCTTATCTTATTGTGATTTTCAGCATCTCTAATATTTATTAAATGATAATGATGACAAAGAACAACCTTGCTTTATCTTGATCTTATAGAAATATATCTTGAAGCTTATAGAAAAGGGTTCTAGAGTTTCTCTAGCACAAATACTAATTGTTTATATATTGATAGAAGAATGTCTATAAAAGCAAAAGTTAACCTATTTTTATAGTGTTTATTTTTAAGCATAAATGAGTGCTGTTTTGGGAAAAGTCTTTTCCTATGTCTTTGGATAATTATGTAATATGATTTTCTTATTCTTACAGACTCCATTTTTAATAATTTTCTAATATTTAAATATCTTTACGTTACTGGCATAAATCTACTCAATTTACATTGAGTATTTTTTTAAAATATATATCTATAGACTTTGCTTTATAGTTAAGTCAATATTTTGCATCTTATTCACAATGTTTTTATTTTTCCTTGTTTCAAAAGATATGGACATTTTAATCACTTTATTTGTATAATTATAATTACTTTACAAAATAGTTACTGATACACAGCTACTTAAAATCACTGGTGTGACTGTCTTCTAACAATCATTCCATCATTGACTATTAGCAGCCTTTAACATCTTTGCTAATTTGCAATATGCATTCATCATGGAATTGATATTTGGTAAAAAAGGTGCCAAACCTTGATAAAAAATGTTGGTTCCTCCTTTTTCTAATTAAAAAAAAAGAAAGAGGTTAGTTATTTAGATTGAACCTAAAAATCTAACCCCTAGAGAAAAAATATTTATGGGAGTAGATAGATGTAATTCTTTTGTTTTTTTGAGGAGAGCCAAGTAGTCAAGCATTTATCCCTGATTTCCTGCTTCCCCTCTTTGTAGAAATTAAAGACTATGTTCAAGTAGGGTAGAAGGGACTAGAGATATCTATTCTGCCTCCCTTAAAACCACACAATGCCAACCCCCTGCTACATATAGGGGACAGTTTCAATGTGTATTTTTGTGTGCATATACACATATATCTATGTCTCTTTATCTTTATTCATATCTATCTTATCTACTTTTAGAAAAGCCATTCCTTAATTAATGTGACTGCTTCTAGCTGCTTTTTAGTTGTTAATTAGACATAACCATATAAACCCCTGCAGTTTGACTCAGGATATTATTACCATGATCCATACAAATGTCATCCATAGACTTCTGACCAAGATGGCATAGAAAAGACAGGCACTGTGATAAGCACTCCTCTTTCACCTCAGAAACAACATGAAAGAAACCTCTTAACAAATTCAATCAACAAAACCCAGAAAAAGAAGCTAGTAGAAGAACACGTATGAACAAGGTCAGTCTCAGGGGCCCTTGGGCAAACCAGGAGAAAAGAGCAGAGGATCATTGTGGGAACAGCAGCTGGGGAATGCCAGAGGGGCAGCCTCAGCCATAGAAACTTCAGTGAATAGCTAGTTCAAGATTGAACTTTAGCTGTGTAGTCTTTGGCTGGGTTGCAGGGAGGGTAGGAGGAGAGGACCTACAGTAGGGTGAGTTCAAGTACAGAGTTTCAGAGCATGCCTGGAGAACAACTAGCTGGGTCTGGGACCTGAGCTCCATACTTTCAATGGAGTCATTTGCCCAGAACAAACAACAAACAACCCCCCCCACCCCCTCAGGCTAAGGCATGGTCAACAGAGTTCACTCAACAGAGATTAGCTCCCTCCTCTAGGGCCCAGCCCAGTGTTCAAGATCAACTCAGACCCTGCTGCTGAGGGTCCCAAACACTTCTTAGAAAGCAGCCAGTGCCTACTGGCCAGCACTTGGAACTACTAAGTCAAGTGAACAAAGATTCTATGATCTTCAAAAGCAAAATTCTGAGAGCCACACCCCCCCAATACAAGATCCTAGAAATATGAAGAAAGGTCAGTGTGGGGGGGGGGCATGGAGAAATACTTAAAAAAAACAGATTCTAACTTAGGGAAATCTAGCACCCCTGAGGACAATATGAATTGGTCTCTAGTCCAGAAACACTTCCTTGAAGAAATCAAGGAGTTTAAAAATCAATTGGAAAAATTGGAAAAAAGAAACTCAAGAGAAAATTAACACACTGCAAGAGAAAATTAACATCTCACAATAAGAAAACAAATCCTTGGAAAATACAATTGGACAAATACAAAATGAAAATAATTCAGATCTTCAATTGGACAGTTTCAAAAAGAAAATGATTCTCTCAAAACTACATGGGCAAATGGAAAACTCCATCAAAAACAGAATTGCCCAACTGTAAAAGGAGTTGCAAATGATAAATGAAGATAAATCTTCTCTTAAAAAATAGATTCTGAGGAAGCTAATGACTTCATGAGACAAGTTTGTGTTAAACAAAATCAAAAGATAGAAAAAAATAGAAGAAAATGTAAACTACCACATTAGCAAAACCATTGACCTAGACAACAGATCAAGAAGAGAGAATGTGAGAATTATAGGCCTTCCTGAAAACATTGAAGAGAAAAAAGTTTGGACTTAATGTTACAGGATTTAATGATGGAAAATTGCCTTGATATCATGGAATCAGAGGACAAAATAGTTATTGAAAGAATGCATTGATCCTCTCTGGAAAGAGATCATAAAATGAAAATACCAAGGAATGTTGTGGCCAAATTCCAAAATTATCAGATAAAAGAAAAAATCCTGCAAGCAGCCAGAAAGAAAAAACAATTAAATACCAAGGAGCCACAGTAAACATTATGCAGGACCTGACAGCAGCAACATTAAGAGATCAAACGGCCTGGAATGAGATCTTCCATAGAGTAAGGTAGCTTGGAACACAGCCAAGAATCCACTACCTGGCAAAGCTGAGCCTTCTCTTCCAGGGGAAAAACAGACATTTAATGAAATGGGAGACTTCCAAAAACTCATGCTGAAAATACCAGAGCTAAATAGAAAATCTAGATATCAAACAGGATGCTCAAGAGACACATGAAAAGGGTGGGGGCGAAGGGATGAAGAGGAAAAAAAACTGCTATCCAATAAGATGAAATTGACTACATACCCACTTGGGAGATAGAGTCTCATAACTCTTGAGAAGTGTAACTCTATTAGAGCGAATATTCTTAGCCAGAAGTGATAAACACTCATAACTTTTCTGTGACTCAGATAGAATGATTTAAAAACAATACTTTCTTACAAAGGGGGACAGTAAGGTACAAAAGACCTATTGTAACTGAAGGGAAGAAGGAAGGAGGTGAGAACCACCTGAAACTTCATCTCATCAGACTTGGCTTAAAGTTAAGAAACTTAACTTTCAATCATTAAAGGGGAAAATGGGGGGGGGGGACTGGGGAGGGGGAGAAAAGGGGGAACTAACATAAGTAAGGGAAGAAAGAGGAAAGGAGAAAGAAAGGGGAGGGGGGGATGATATAAGAGGGCAAATACACTGAAGGTGGAGGTATTCAGAAACAAAACACTGGGGAATATGGATAAAGGGGGGAAAGGGGGGGAAAAGACAAACAGAAGGAAGACAGCATGGAAGGCAATAAAGAGTTAGTAATTATAACTTTGAATGTGAATGGAATGAACTCTCCCTTAAAATGTAAGTGGATAGCAGAGTGGATTAAAAAACCAGAATCCTACAATATACTGCTAACAAGAAATTAATTTGAAGCATAGAGAGATACATATAGAGTAAAGGTAAAAGGTTGGAGCAAAATATATTTTGTTTCAGCTGAAGTGGAAAAAAACAGGGTTAGCAATCCTTATCTCAGACAAAGCAGCTACAAAAATAGATAGTGTTAAAAGAGATAAGGAAGGAAATTATATCCTCCTAAAAGGTACCATAGACAATAAAGTAATTTCAGTACTAAATATGTATGCACCCAGAAGGTACAGCATACAGACTCTTAGAGAAGTTTGAAACAGCTGTAGGAAGACATAGACAGCAAAACTGTACTAGTGGGAGACCTCAACCTCCTACTCTCAGTTTTAGATAAATCTAATCATAAAATAAACAAGACAGAAGTTAAGGAGGTAAATAGATTGTTAGAAAACCTAGATATGATAGACCTATGTAGGAAATTGTATGGGAATAGAAAGGAATATACTTTTTTTTTCTGCAGTACATGGCACTTACACAAAAATTGGCCATATACTAGGACATAAAAACCTAATGATCAATTGCAAAAAGGCCAAAATAGTGATTACAGCTTTCTCAGATCATAATGCAATACTGGGCCAGGGAGATATAGATTCAGAACTAATTGGAAAATAAATAACCTCATTTTAAAGAATGAGTGGATCAAACAACAAATTATAGAAAGAATTAATTATTTCATCCTAGATAATGACAATAATGCAACAACATACCAAAACCTATGGGATACACTCAAGGCAGGTGTCAGGGGTTATATTATGTCTTTAAATGCTTGCATGAATAAATTAGAGAAAGAAGAAATTAATGAACTAAATATGCAACTAAAAGAATTAGAAAAAGAACAAATTAAAAACCCCCAATTAAATACCAAATTAGAATTTATAAAAATTAAAAGAGAAATTAATAAAAAAGAAAGCAAGGAAACTATTGAACTAATAAATAAAACCATGAGCTGGTTTTATGAAAAAAACCCCAATAAAATTGATAAACCTCTTGTCAATTTGATTAAGAAAAAGAAAGAAAACCAAATTGCTAGTATCATAAATGAAAAAGGTGAGCTAACCACCAATGAGGAGGAAATTAAAGTAATAATTTATAATTATTTCACCCAACTTTATGCCAATAAATTTGACAATCTAAGTGAAATGGACAAATATTTACAAAAATATAAGTTGCCCAGATTAAATGAAGAGGAAATTAAAAACCTAAATAACCCTATCTCAGAAAAAGACATTCAACAAGCTATTATTGAACTCCCTAAGAAAAAATCTCTAGGGCCAGCTGGATTCACAAGTGATTTCTATCAAACATTTAAGAAACAATTGATTCCAATTCTATGTAAACTCTTTGGAAAAATAGATGAAGACAGAACTCTGCCTGACTCTTTCTATGACACCAATATAGTGCTAATACCTAAATCAGAAAGAGTTAAAACAGAGAAAGAAAATTAAAGACCTATCTCCCTGATGAATATAGATGAAAAATTTTAAATAAAATCTTAGCAAAATGATTACAACAAGTTATCACTAGGATAATACATTATGATCAAGTAGTATTTGTCCCAGGAATGCAGGGTTGGTTCAATATTAGGAAAAGTGTTGGTATAATTAATTATATCAAAAACAACCTATCAAAAATCATATGATCATATCAATAGATGTTGAAAAAGCTTTTGACAAAATACAGCACCCATTCCTTATAAAAACACTAGAGAGTATAAGAACAAATGGATTGTTCCTCAGAACAATAAGCAATATCTATATGACATCATCAACAAGCATTATATGCAATGGGGATGGACTAGAGGCATTCCCAATAAGATCAGAGTGTAACAAGTATGCCTATTATCACCACTGCTATTCAATATTATATTAGAAATGTTAGTTTCAGTAATAAGGGAAGGAAAAGAAATTGAAGGAGTTAGAATTGGGAAGGAAGAGACAAAACTCTCACTCTTTGCAGATGACATGATGGTATATCTAGAGAATCCCAAAAAGTCATCTTAAAAACTACTAGAAATAATTAGCAATTTTAGCAAAGTAGAAGGATATAAAATAAACCCTCATAAATTCTCAAATTTCTGTATATGTCTTGCAAGATACAGTAGAAACAGCTAGAAAGATAAATCCCATTCAAAGTAACCTCAGACAATAAAAAATATCTGGGAGTCTCTACCTGACAAGGCAGACTCAGAAACTTCTTGAAAATAATTTCAAAACACTTCTCACACAAATAAAATCAGATTTAAATAACTGGGAAAACATCAACTTCTCATGGATAGGCTGACCTAATATAATAAAAATTACAATTCTACCAAAAGTAAACTACTTGTTTAGTGCTGTACCAATTAAAATTCCAAATAAATATTTTAATGAGTTAGAAAAAGTTGTAAGTAAATTTATATGGAGAAATTAAAAGTCAAGAATTTCCAAAGATTCAATGAAAAAAAGTGCAAAAGAAGGTGACTTAGCCTTACCAGACTTAAATTATATTATAAAGCATCAGTCATCAAAAATGCCTAGTGTTGGCTAAGAAATAGAATGGTGGATCAGTGGCATAGACTAGATGCAATAGTAAGAAATGATTATAGTAATCTGCTGTTTGATAAACCCAAAGTGTTCAGCTATCAGGATAAACACTCTCTCTTCAATAAAAACTTGGGAAAATTGCAAGTTGGTATGGAAGAAACTTAGATTAGACCAACACCTCACACCCTATACCAAGGTAAGATCAAAATGGATCCAGGATTTAGAAATAAAAACATTATCATAAGCAAACTAGAAGATCAAGGAGTAGTTTAACTGTCAGATCTATGGAAAGGCAAGCAGTTTATAACCAAAGAAGAGATGGAAAGCATCAATAAATACAAACTAGATAATTTTGATTACATTAAATTAAAAATATTTTGCACAGACAAAACCATGTAATCAAGATCAAAAAAATATAGTAAATTGGGAAACAATTTTTGCAACTGTATCTTTGACTCATTTCTAAAATATACCGAAAACTGAGTCAAACTTTAAAAAAAGAAGCCATTTCCCAATTGACAAATGGTCAAAGGATATGCAAAGGCTTTTTACAGCTGAGGCAATCAAAGCAATCCATAATCATATGAAAAATTGCTCTAAATCATTATTTATTAGAGAAATGCAAATTAAAGCATCTCTGAGATACCACCTCACACCTCTCAGACTGACCAATATGACCAGAAAGGACAATGATCAATGTTGGAAGGTATGTGGGAAATCTGGGACACTAATACATTGTTGATAGAGCTGTGAATTCATCCAACCATTTTGGAGAGCAATTTGGAATTATGCCCAAAGGGCAACAAAACTGTGCATAACCTTTGATTAAGCAATACCACTTACTAGGTCTATACCTTGAAGAGATGGTGGAAAAGGGTAAAAATATCACCTGTACAAAAATATTCATAGCAGCCCTGTTTGTGGTGGCAAAGAACTGGAAATTAAGTGAATGCCCTTCAAATAGGGAGTGGCTTACCAAACTGTGGTATATGTATGTCATGGAACACTTTTTTTTCTATTAGAAACTAGGAAGTATGGGAATTCAGGGAATCCTGAAAGGATTTTCATGAACTGATGCTGAGTGAGATGAGCAGGACCAGAAAAACATTGTACACCTTAATAGAAACATGGGGGTGATGATTAACCTTGATGGATTTGCTCATTCCATCAGTGCAACAACCAGGGATAATTTTGGGCTATCTGCAATGGAGAATACCATCTGTATCCAGACAAAGAATTGTGGAGTTTGAGCAAAGACCAAAGACTATTACCTGTAATTAAAAAAAAAACTGTTATCTTGTTATTTAATTTTTCTATCTCATCCTTTATTTTTATTCCTTAAGGGTGTGATTTCTCTTTCATCACATTCAACTGAGATCAATGTTTATCAATGTACATCATGGAAACAATGTAAAGACTAACAATGTTCTCTGTGGGGGTTGGGGGGAGGGAAGCAAAAATAGGGGGAAATTGTAAATCTCAAATTCTTTCTAAATTCTTTCTAAAAAAATAAAAAAATTATTTCATACAAATGCACTTAGTATATATGATTCCCTGATTCACATGAATTCTTAGGGGAACAATAGTTATCAAAGTTTCTCTTTTCCCTCTCCCTCTTTTCTCTTATTCTCTCCCTCACATCCTCTTTCCTTTACTCATCTACTTTCTCCCAAATATCTCCTACTTTTCTCCACCTACCTCTTCCATTTCCTTTCACACTCTCTCCCCCCATTCCCTTTCCTCCTCTCTCTCTTGTCCTCTTCTTTTCTCCATTTCTTCTCCCTCTTTTTCCTCCCATCAATAGAAATCAATAGCTTTTCGTGTTTGTGATTTGACTAGAATACTGGGAAGCTAAATGACCTTATCAGAGTTAATACTTGAGTCCAAATCTTTACCAAAAGCCAGCTCACTATCCATTATGTCTTTCTGTATTTATAGATATTTTATATATGCAGGTGTAATTTTAACTTTAGATAGCTGGATTGCTATTTAATAGTTGAAATTTCCCTAAGAATTTAAGATATTCTATGTTAAAACTTTTAGCTTCATAACAACTCTAGGAAATAGATGCTATTTTTAGTTCTGAGAGAATTACTGAGAAACTAAGACTAAGGGAGGGAGGTTGTGACCTCAATGTTGTGTCACTGAGTATCCAAGAAAATATTTGAACTTAGGTCTATGAGCTTCTCAATTAAAGTACTCTACACACTATGCTACCTAGTTCATTGCTTCTTGCACTAAAACACTGAATAGTTTAAATAAAATCCATACTCTCTTAAAAGAATTTGGATTAATTATCTACATTGGAAATGCCAAATGCATTAGGAATAAAGATTGGTCATTTCTGCAAGGGTTGGGGGTGAGGTACAATAATAAAGTTAATTCCACCATTATTTCTATCTTGATAGACACTATTGACAAAGGAGAAAGAGAAAAGACTGGATTAATTTTGGGAAATTATCTATCCCTTTTAAAGACCTAGTTTAGAGTTACTCCAAGGAACAGAAGCCGATTTTTTTTCAGCATCAGTCTTTGATACTGTGAATCATGAAATAGTCTCTGAGAAAGTAAATTTGAGGGCCACTCAAAGGACACTGGAAAGGGTTTGGAGGCCAAGATATTGACTTCACTTGTGGTCATATTGAACATAAAATTTCAAGTGATTAAGAGAGGTTAGGACTAGATAAATACATGTGAAAATCATCTGCATTGAAAGGGTAGTTGAATCCAGGGAATTTTTGGATTTATTTGAGTTTTGAAATACAGAGCCACAAGGAATATCCATCACCATAGGTGGCAAATAATGAGATTCAATATTTTCTTTGAATATGTGAAATCTGAGTCACACCCAAGAAATCATATTTTGCAGGACTAAATGAAAGCTAGGTTGGCATAATAACAGAGAAATAACTTTGGCTTGAGGAAGACTAGGCATCAAATTTTGGTATTGACACATACTGACTGTGTGACCTTGGACAAGTCCTCTGTGTCCCCAATCAATTTTTTAAAACAATAAAGTATAATCAATTTGAAGATATATATATATATATATATATATATATATATATATATATATATATCAAGTAGGAAGAATTCTCAAATCCAGAATTCCTCACCCTCCAGAAATTATAGGCTTCAAGCAACTATGTGTGGATGTGTGAATGAAAGTGTATTTTTATGAAAGATATGTATTTATTTTTTATAAAGTCTTGCATAAATTCAGAATTAGGTAAAGTAGTGTGAAAAACAGTTCTTGTGAAAACAGATTAAGGATTTCATTGACCACAAGCTTAATATGAGTAACTTATATGTGACACAGCTGCTGCAGAAGCTAATGCAATCTTACCTTTATAGTTTGAAATATTTACCATTTCATGGTTGTTGGTACAGCCTTCATTGATTCAGATTGCTACTGCTCTGATACAAGCAGTTCTGTGTGATCCTAGGCTCTCCATAGATGAGCTTTTTAGGTCATGGAAGTTTTTCCCTTGAAGTTTTTATTATCTCAAGAATACTAAAGTATCTTTTGGATAGTCCATCTCTTTTTCTTTCATGCTTCATTTACATCTGTCTTATATGGACATGTATGTCCTTCATAATTTGCACTCCATGTTTGTCTAATACCTTATATCCCTCAGGTATTTTAGTGGCAGTGTCCTCCTTTCATACAAGATATACCATCTCCTAACTTCTTTAATTTTTATTGACTGTCTTCAACACCTGGATGTTTGACCTCCTCTTCTCTGCTTCTTGATTTCTCTGATTTTCTTTAAGTTCAATTGAAGTCAGAACAATTTCAGGACAACTTTTCTCATTTCCCTTAATTATGACGCCTTCTTTTGTTTCATTCTATCTTTCAGTTTCCAATTCATTCCAAATATGTGAACTATTTGTGCATATTTGTTTACTTGTCTCCTCCATTAAATTGTAAACTCCTCAAGGCTAAAGGATGTTTCTGCCTTTTATCCCCAGACTTTAACATAGTACCTAATGGTAGACACTTAGAAAATATTTATTGACTGATTGATAGTGCTCTTTAAATCAATTTTTGCATGTAAATCATGACATACTCTAACCTCCATAAACCCATGCCTTTCCATTTTCTTTTGTTTTACTCGTAATATTTTTACTTTAAAGATTATGATTTTTTATAATCTTAGACTACATTCAATTAAAGTATACCATCATTATCACTTGTTGGAATAGTCCTACTGCATCTTGTGTTACTGTGTTCAATTATGAACACATTATAAAGGGACAATGCCAAACTGAAGTGTATGAAGAGGAGAGACTATGATGGAGACTGGAACTATGCATTTAGAAACAACTGAAATAACTAGAAATATTTGACCTGAAGAAGAGGGTTTTTTAAATTTGTTTTTCTGGAAGTCAAAATTGGGACTAATATGGATGTTAGTATAATGATAATTTTGTTTTTATATAAGGATGATGTTTATAACACCACCAATGCCATCACCCAAGTGAAGCCAAGTGGAAGAATTTAAACAGACCTTGAATACCTGTCCAGTACTCACCACGATCCCTTAAAACAAATGATTCCTACTAGGATAAACAGACCTCTCAGTTCCTTTAAAATTCTGAATCTATCATAGAATATTCTAAACTTTTTTTTTCTGCAATTTTATTTGGATTGTAATAGGAATAGATAGCAGAATGAACCTTTTTTTTTTGCTTAGGTCAGAGTAAAGAAAAAGTATGACAGATAAATGATGGAATTGATATATGTATATATCGATAAATGTATACATGTAAATATAATGTTTAGTTAATGTACTCTGTATTCTATATACTTCTATTCAACACCTATGTGGATGATGATTTTCAACTGAATCACTAAAAGTTATTGGAACTTTAAAAAAAACCTATAGTAGCTGATTATTCATTTTTGAATTTTTTTTCTAGAAAGGTATATTTAGGTGAACTTTAATTTATTGTTACTTTTATTACAATAATTTTGTTATGAGTAAACATACCCCCTGCAAGAAGATGAGAAACCTCAAGAATAGTGAGAGAAAGAGAAAAAAAATGTATTTCAGTCTGTGTTCAGATTCCAAAGGCCCTGTCTCTGGGGTGAGTTGATTTCTTTATCATAAGTCCACCAAAGACATTGCTTCAATATTTTTCCCACAGTTACTATTACTAGTGGTATCTCCACTCTACTGCTCCTCACTCTCATTTATTCTATTCTCTCTCTCCTTTCATCCTGGCCCTGTGCAAGAGTGTGCTGTATCTGAGTAGCCTCTCCCTCAATCTTCCCTCTCTTCTATCACCCATTCCCCACTTCGTGCCCCCCATTCCCCTTTTTTCCATCTCTTTCTTTTCATTTTTCTCTAGGGTAAGATAGATTTCTTCACACTATTATTTCCTCTCTGAGCCATTTCTGATGAGAATGAAGGCTCACCCATTCTCCCTTGCCTTCCCCCTTTTCACTACATTGAAGAAGCTTTTTCTTGACTCTTTTGTTAAATTTCTTAGCATCTTCTTCATTTTCTTTTCCTTCCTCTCAGTACTTTCCTTTATCACCCATTGACTCCATCTTTTATACCATTATATTCTACTCCTTCCTATGTCTTGTCTATATATGCTCCTTCTTTCAACTCTTATAAATGAGAAAGTTCATATGAGTTATCAATATCTTCTTCCCATGCAGGAATACAAACAGTTCAATATCATTAAGTTCCTCATAGTTAATCCTTCTCATCCACCCCCTCTGTGGTTCGCCAGAGTCCTGTACTTGGAGATCAAATTTTCTGTTCAGCTCTGGTTGTTTCAATAGGAAAGTTTGAAAGTCTCCTGTTGCAATGAAAGTCTATCTTTTCTCCTGAAAGAGAATGTTCAGTTTTGCTGGGTAGTTGATTCTCAGTTGTAAATCAAGATCTTTTGCCTTCTGGAATATCATATTCCAATCCCTATGAGCCCTTAATGTAGATGCTGCCAGATCCTGTGTAATCCTGCCTTGGTAGTTGAATTGTTCATTTCTGGCAGCTTTTAGAATTTTCTCTTTGATTTGGGAGTTTTGGAATTTGGCTATAATATTTCTGGAAGGTTTTTTCTTTGGGGATCTCTTTAAGGAGGTGACTGGTGAATTCCCTCAATTTCTATTTTACCCTCTGCTTCTAGGATCTCAGGGCAATTTTGCTGTATTATTTCTTGAAAAATGAAGTCTTTCCTTGATCATGGCTTTCAGATAGCCCAATAATTTTTAAATTATTTCTTCTGTATCTGTTTTCGAGGTCGGTTGCTTTTCCCAATGAAATATTTCACACTTTCTTCTAAATTTTGGCTTTTTTGGAAGAGTTTTATTTCTTCCTGATTTCTTGAAAACTCATCAGCTTCCTTTAGTTCTATTCTGCTTTTGAAGGACTTATTTTCTATAGAGAGCTTTTTTTTAATCTCTTTTTCCAGCTGGCCAATTCTGCTTTTTAAGGCATTCTTATCCTCATTTGCCTTTTGTTTTGCTTTTTTTTTCCCATTAGGCCTAAACTGGTTTTTAACATATTATTTTCTTCAGCATTTTTTGTATATCTTTTACCAAGCTTTTGATTTGGTTTTCATGATTTTTCTGCTGCATCACTCTCATTTTTCCTCCCAATTTTTCCTCCACCTCCCTTAATTGCTTTTCAAAGTCTTTTTTGAGCTCATCCATAGTCTGAGCCCATTTTCTATTTCTCTTGGAGGTTTTGGATATGGAAGGTTTGATTTTGTCATCATCTGAGTATGTGTTTTGATCTTCCATGGAACTAAAGTAATTCTCTATGTTCAGATTCTTCTTTTTCTGTTGTTTACTCATTTCCTCAGCCCCAGACTAATTTACAGCACTTCCAAGGCTTTGGGCTTTTTTTGGAGGGGGGCATCCCATGAGACCTTTATTCCTCGGAGGTCTTATGCTCTCTTGCCTGTGCTTTGATATGTAGATGACCATTACACTTTCCTCTGCCCTGGAGCTGTAAGGAGGAGTCCTGCTTGGCTATCTTGGTATGGAAGCCCAAACTGCAACATGGGTCTGAGTGTGGGCAATCAGCAGAGTGCTATCCCAAAGGAGAGCAGAGAAATTTCTACAGTGTTCCCTGACCTCTTTACTGTTTGTGGACTGTGCTCTGGAGGTGCAGGCTACTTTCTCCAGATTCTCGCTGCAGGCTCTACTGCCGGTGCTCCCTCACTCCACACTCATTCTGGTGTAGCAAAATTCTCTCCCCACTCCTTCAAGCTCTTCCAGGGCTATGCTCAACTGGGGCTTTTTTCCAACTTCTGGTTCTGGTGAAACACACCTTTCCCGTGGAACTTCTGTCTTTCTGTGGGTTCTGCCCCCTCTAAATTTTGGCTAGATACATAATTTGTTGATGTTTGGAGTTTTGGAGGGAAGGAGTTCCTGGGAAATGCTGCCTTCATGCCTCCATCTTGGCTCTGCTCCACCGAAACCCACAGTGAGGCTCCACCCTCTCCGTAGCCAGCACCAACAGTAGGAAAGCCTCCTGATGGGTCCCAGGGCACAGTCATCACATCCACTTTTGAAATTTAAAATAAACATTAAGAGGAGGTTAATGTAGAGCATTTCAAATCCTAGGAAGGAGAGAAACAGGAAAAGACTTAATCAAGAACCCTCCTTCTTATTGAAATTGCTCCTAATACTCTGTTATGCCAGAGTTAATGGAGATGCACAACCACCTGCAAAGTGTACACAGGGCCCTTGGGGGGCCACCCTTACTTTGGGCCAAAGGCTCTTGCTGCCTCTTCTATAAAAATGTCCAGGATGGAATGAATCTTCACCCAGGTTCCCCAAGAAGTTACCAGGAAAATAAAGAACCAGGAAGATTTCTGGAGATGGAGAGGAAACAGGAAGCCATCCCTTCACTTAGACTTATTCAACTCTGGGACAGGGGATAGTGGGGAGACCATGGATCTTCCTTGAGTTCTAACTGCTGGACTTTAAACTGAATGATGTACTTGACTTGGTCTAGGACACTCTATCTGCTCTCCAAGTCCATGGCTTACTGCATTTTCTTCTAGAATCATCTAGAATTCTGACATAGTCCCTTGAAGCTCAGAGGAAGGTTCTCTTGTTAAGTACATCTCTGATTCTCTGAATTTGGAGGTTAGAGTATCTGGCCTCCACAACTCAATAAGGAAAATCTATAATTGTCCTAAGGCTGTTTTTTCTTTTCCTTTTTTTTATTTTCGGAAAAGTATTTTCCTTTTTCTCAAAGATCCTGTTTTGTTGCTAGTTCAATTTAACAGGAAATGTTAACAGAAATGACTGGCACTTTTCCTGAGGTCCTTTTTGGGTCCTTTCTCCCAAAGTTTCATTATTCTTAAGAGTATAAGTCACATAAGACTACTAGACATGTAGTCAAACTTCCTATCATTGCAGATGGACTCCAGAATGATTATTTCATTAATCACATGATCCATCTCTTTCTCTGAACTTGGACCCAATGTTGAGAAATTCTTTGAGGATGGTTGAAATTCCTGGGGAATTGGGTGTACCTCATCTGGAGGTGTTGACAATATCTATGAAGCAAATTTTGGTCCAACCTTGTTGGACAGGTACTTTTTATTTGCTGCTAATGAGTCTCCTGCTGGTGGAACTTGAACCTTGAGTCCCTCTACCAGGAGAAGGTTCACTAGATTTGACTCCAACAATTATTGGAGATGGTTGAGGAAGCTGCAGAGAGCAGATCACCAGAGGAAGGGAGTAGAAGCATCCCATTTCTGCCACAGTGGCTGTTCTTGCTCCTGGGTTGGCCCTTCATCAGCTGTTAGTGGAGGAGGATTCTTAAAAGATATGACTCAGAATGAGGAGGAATAAAAAGAAGAGGTTGACTCTTTATCTATTAAAAACTGACCAGGATCAATGATAAGACCTTCTCAATCTAAGTGTCTGCCGTATTCCTGATTTAAGGAGCAGAGTGATCAGGTTAGGAGGAGATTCATCTTGAGTCTCCTCTCCCAAGCTATGCCCCTAACTGGGGCTGTGCCAGGTTGAACTGGCTCTGGAGAACTGATTATTACATTTTCAATGTGAGCATTCTCATGTCAGAAAACAGTACTACAAACCAGACAATCAGTTGATTTTCTAGAATGCTGTTGTTTATTGTTTCTCCTTGTTCCAGAAGAGGATCAATGACATCAGGAGGATGACATCTTGACTTGCAAAGTCAATTGGATTTAAATGGGTCTGACCTATGCAAAATCAAGAGCCTCACTCTTTCCTCTGGAGACAGTGTCAAAACCTAGGTCAGTACGACTGGCAGGGGCACAAAATGAAGTGGGAGACCTTGGACTCTTTAAGCTAAGGTCTTTCTCATGTCTTATAATTTTTTTATTTTTTTGAGACCCTAAGGTAACCTGAGGTTAGACAACTCTGCTCTAGTTAAAGGATAAATAAGAAATGAGGCAAAAAAGTGTTAATAATGCAAACTTAAACTTAAATGTAACAAGAGAGTACCATTCCCCAAAAGTAACCAAAAATAGCCATTAAACATTTACCAGCACACCTCTACCCTGACCTTTCCAAAATACACAGGAATTAGTCTGGGATAATGGGCTATTGTGCCAACTTTCTAGGCAAGACCTACTTTGGTCTATTGACTGTAACAGGAGGACCTATGATTAAATGCTATCCAAGCTCTATAGTTCTAGGAAGAGAAAAGGTAAAGAAGGGGTTCAAAGGATTATAAGAAGGATCAGTAAAAGAGATTTAATGGCCTAACAAGGGTTTCTGATTAATGAAAAGCTATAAGAAACCAAGAAGGGATTAGATAAAGCATTCAGGGTTAGGAAATGCTATATTTAGAGCCAGAAAGAACCTTGGAAATCATCAGCTCCAGCCTCTCCAGAGGAGCAAACTGCAGCCCACATCAGAGAAAGGACTTACACAGGGACACACTGGTAGTAAGTACTGGACCCAGAATGACCACATCAGAAAAGGCTTCTGAAGGTGGAGTCAGGAAAGAATAAAGAAGGGATTCTGAGAATAAAATAAAGATTCACTCAAGGATCTGGCAAAGATGATCAGGGTTAGTAAATGAGTTGGATAAAATATCACTTCCAAGTCTTCCTAGATAACCCTCCATTGAAATTATTCTTTTTTTCCAAGAGATTTCATAGCAGACTATGTCCTATTATGTATTTGTAATATTCAATTATTTCTCTATATATATATGTATACACACATATATGTGTATTTGCACATATATATACATATAGATGTATACACACACCACACACACACACAAACACACACACATATATATGTATATGTTTATTTATTTATTTATTTGTTCATTCCATACCAGATTGTAAGGTAATGGATGGTAAGTATTAAGTCTTTTAAAAAATGTTAAATCTCAACCAGTACTGAGAATGATGGTATTTAATACATAATATAACATTTATTATTTTAATCAATGAATAAATCAATGACTTTTAAGTTTAATTGACCAAGGCCTCATAAACCATTACATATTAATGGTTTTAGACATCTTACAGAGTTCATAGTATAATTTAATATAAAATAAAATTTACCTAAATCATACTAAAGAGAAGTGGTGAGAGAAAATAATTCTGCCTATTTAGGCAGAGTAGGTTGAGAATACTTGTGGTCAATTAACTTTTTAACCTTGCAAAAATAGTTTACATGTGAATCCTTAACTAATCAATGATACTTCCAATCTTTTCTTTGACAATAATAAGTTGTAGTGGGAGATAGGGAACTTTATTTCTCTAGACCTTGAATTTTCTCTAAAGAGTTGGGGAGGAATTGCTTTCTTTTCAACTTTGTATCCACAGACTCCCTTGCACATGCCATTTGTTGAATAGGATATTTTCCTCTTGTTGTTGTTCAGTTATGTCTGACTTTTTGGTTATCCCATTTGGGGTTTTCTTGGCAAAGACATGGGAGTTGCTTGCCATTTCCTTCTCCAGATCATTTTGTAGATGAGGAAACTGAGGCAAACAGTTACATAATCTGCCCACATTAACAGAGGAACTAAGTATCTAAGGTCAAAATTGAATGGAGGTGTTCTTGACTCTAAATCCTGCACTCTATCCACAGAGCCACCTGGCTGCCCTTACTCGATTATGAAAATGGCAAACAGTAAACTGCTGGGTTACAGATAATTGCATTCACATATTTTTATTTATCCAACCAACAAATCAAATGTGTTTAAATATTATTATTTTCTGCTTACTTTTATTTCTCAATGAAAATACATCAGTCAGAGCAAAGGTATATCATCATTTTATCATTTATGTCAGAAACTGTCATGATCTTCATCCATGTTAATCCATAAATAAGGCCATGTCTATCAAAGACAGAGAAAATGAAGGGGTGGGGAGAGAAACAATGCTGGAGAAAAGTGGCACAGGGTACGCCTAGCAGAGCGTGAGAAAATGAAGCCGCTTCTGGCAGTAGTTTTCATCTTATTCATTAACTCTGCATATAATGTAACAAATTAGTATGTTAGTGGTTTGCCAGACATATAATGTATATGGTACCAGCATAATGCATATGATGCATTTTTATTTGATAAGGTTTCTTTTATGCCCCAGGTTTTCTTCAAGATTTCCTTACACTATAATTAGGAACTTAAAAACAATGAGGGAGGTCTGAAGAGAATTGGATAAAAAAATAAAAGCAAAAGCAAAATACAAGAAAACAAAATGGAAACCTGTAGAAACAGAATAAACAGCAGGAAAGAGAAGAAAATAAAGGGATAGGCTCAACCTGCATATTCATTTGTGTTGGTGCAAATGTGAATTTGACAGGTAGGGAAGGGAAAGTTACTGTGACTGTACATAGCTCTGGAATGACAGCCATGCCAGTAGAGAAATGGACTATCTGCTGTTTTGACAAGGAAGAAGTTATCAACATTAGATTGGGGGGGGTGTTGGGAGAGAAATATTTGGGGCTATGGAAACAGCGAGGTTATGAGAGAGGGGGCAGGGCCATAAAGTCAAAACAAGAATGTCTGGATGAATATGAGCCAATGCAAAACAACATTGCTTAAGAATCTAGTGGTTGTATCTCAGCTAGCCAGGGAAGGCTGAGTAGCAGTCTTTGGTATCTTTTATTTATTTTTCTTCTCTTGCTATTAAAAATGGACTCATAATAAAATAATTTGAAATTACTTACACTTGGGATGCAATTATATATATATTTATGCATTTGTTTATTTATTCATATAAAGGGATTATTAAGTGATTAAAATAAGAGGAATTCATTTTTCTCCTCTAACAATTCTTTTCTTAAAAAAATGATCTGTTGAATTCTGTCACTATTATCCATTTCATGTAGAAATCAGAGTTCTGTCAGGCTTGGGACTAAAAGTGGGTACATCAGTGCTGCTGGTCAAACTGCTTTGGAGATAAATGCAGATACTCTCCATTGCCAAGTTCTCCTTTAATTTACTACATATGCTCATGTGTCTCCAACTACTTCAGTGGGTTCATTATTCATTAAATAAGTGATGAATTTACTCAAATATTGCAGCCACATGGCCTGCACAAATGCATTTTAATATTAGTAACATGTTGCCAACTTGCAACTCTTCGAAGTCTGAGTAAATGTTTTGACAAGAAGAGGCAGCAAGAACACATAAGTAGTAGCGGTCTAAGCAAAATTCAGCCTGAGTTCTAACAGCTTTAAAGTCTTAACAGTGTTTTCACTGGGGCAGTACCAGATAAATTGCTCTTATATGTGCATGCAAGAGACTAAAATTCCTTTGAAAGTTTATAATTTCTCATGGGAAAACACAACATAAAAGTTACTTTTACTCAGAAAAACAACACCATATTTTCCTGTCAACCTTTGCTGTTGGGAATTTAAAACTTTTTGCATTTTTTTCCTGTGATTCTTAGCTGGCCCAAGGGACAGGCGTTTACAACATAATTTACTTTCAACGTGTCTCTGTAAATCATTGTAATACTTTCTATTGCTAGTGAAAAAAACACTCCCTTTGGGACCCCACGTCCCACTTTTGCTAGCCTCCAATAGCACAAAAACAAACAAGAAACTCTGTTTAAACTTCTGTCTCTAAAATATAGACTCACACCAAAGAAACACGTAATAAGGAATGCAGGTGAACTTGGAGAATCATTCATTGTGGGCAGCATCTCTACCATCTGGGGAAAGGCCATGGTCTCACGGGAGGTGCAGAAGCCAGAAAAAGAAATGTTATCCCTATGATTTGGAAGACATGACCATGGGCAAGTGATTTTTTAAAGCTGACTATTTCTTGTCCTCCTAGAAACAACTAGATTTTTTTCGTCTCATAAAAATCACAAGGACCTGTAGATCTTCACAGCCCCACTTTTTGAGACTGCTAATATCAAGGCTCATTCAATTTTACATTAGAATTTGATGACTTACACACTGGTTGAACCTTCACCTTTTACAACCTTAATGGGGATTTATTAGCTATTTCACAGTGTGTAAATTTGAATCTAGGTCAGATGAGGAAGAAAAATAGGGCAAATGCAGGCCTAAAGTATAGCCTGAAATATAATTTACCAGAAGAGAAAAAAAGGTGCAAAATTAAACAGATGATTAAAAATGTTTCAAGTAGTCTGCTATGTGAAGACAGAAGTTGATAAATTAGGGGTCTGCATAACCTACTTGAGTTCAAATTCAGGTGACTGATGAAAAAAAAATCTGGCTTCTCATATAAATGCTTCAGATGAAGGAGTTAAAATGCCTTATTAACCTGCTTCTGCTAACTGTCCACCACAGGAAATGTAACACAGGTGGGTTTGATAGTCACAAGATTAAAGTCTACCTCTGCCATCCAAATGGTCACCACATTAAAGCTATTTTAATGAGGTCTTGGGAGATAATGAATGAATGTCCTTAATTCACTACAGAAAAGCCAGTCTCTGACCCTCTTCTGACCTCTTTGTAGCCAGGTAGTTTAAACTACAGATTAATCCTGCTTTCACCCAAGATGAGAGAGGATCCTGAATACATCAATACCTGTTTGGGCTCACAAATAATTAAAATTAAAAAAAAAACCTATGCCTATTTTAGGTGGATTACTTTCAAAAAGAAACTGTCTCCTTGGCAGCTGTCTTCTTGACTATACAGTGGTTATAGTGATTAATCATAGTATTTTTCGACAGTTTCATCAAGTTTACTAGAAGAAAAGTAACAAATTGGATCCTGGAAGATGGAATTAATAAAATTTTCAGGGTCTAAGGGAGGGTTGATGTTTTCTAGTTATTTAAGGTTTATCAAGAAGGTTTAGAGATAATGAATTGAGTTTGTTATATTCAGTTTCACTTTTTTCATTGTGTATAGCAACACTAACTAAAATGCTGAATATAACCTAATTTTTTGGGGAAAAAATCCTCAAAATTGTTTTCCAAGCCAGATTTATTTTGGCATGCAAATTCAGGAAACTACATAGTGTACCAAGTTTTAAGAATTGTATTTGGACACTAATCCTTAACTGTAGTCTTCAGTTTGCTGACAACCATCTGCTTGGACACTGCTCCTTTCTCCTAATAAGTAGTAGTAAATTAAAACAGTGACAGCATTGATTTCAATGATTTCAGCAGCAAAAGTGGAAAAGTTAACAGCATATTTGAAGTCAGGCTTGGGGTTCTGAACCATAACAATGGTGTGGTCTAATAGTATCTCAGTCAGATCTCATTTAAGTATTGAATGAAACCTGGAAGATAAAGAGTCCTACTTGTGTTTCTTCCTATTGGCTTATTTGCAAAGATGATACTGCTGGGTGGACTGGGCAGTTTCAGATGTTTACAAATAGCTCTGGATTGCTTTGAGTTTGATACACTGGAAACAGGAAATATCAATCATCCAGTTTAATTCAGGAAACATCTGTTAATGACCTACTTTGACAAATTTTTATGCCAAAGACAAAAATGAAACAGCCCCTGCTCTGGAAGTGCTTACACTGAATTTGGGATTCAGCATGCATAGATGTGGGTAAATTAAATAAAGGAATAAAATGATCAAGGATGAGAAGGAGCTAATAATTAGAGATAGAGGAGAAGGGAGAGAATTAAGAAAAATCTTTGTAGGAGGTGATACCTCACTTTATTTTGATAGAAATTAGGGATTCTTTTTCAGGGAGAGGAGAAAGGAACACATTTAATTTAGAAGGAAGTTGCACGAAGGGAGCAGAACCAAGAGAAATTTTACACATTACCAACAGAGAACTAGGACAAACGTGGGAGACCCATTATGGACAATGTCATCCATATCCCAAAACCACAGAATCTGAATGAACATTTTGTTTACTTTTTCAAAATTTCTTTTATGTTTTTATGTTTTATGTTTTATGTTTTTCCTTTCTATCCCATGGTTTTCTTTGTTTTCCCTTAGTTCTAATTCCTCATCCACTAAATGACTAATCCAAAAACAAGTTAAACATAAATGTACATGTAAAACATTCACAAGACTATTCACTACTGAGGGAAAGGGAGTGGGAAGGGAGAGTGGAAGAAAATTGTGTAACATAAATATGTATGTGAATGAATGTTGAAAAACCTTCATAACAAGAAATTGGAAAAATAAAATAAAATATCAATTATAAAGAAAAATGGAAGGAAGTTGCCATTGCAAAGGCAAGGTACACAGAATTATGTGGGGGAGAAAGGCCTGGATTTGGAATCATGAAGACATGGGTTCAAGCCACCTTTATAATAGTTATTAGCTATTTAACTTCTGTAAATTGTAAGCTTGAATACCTGTAGTAATTCTACTATTTTGGGCTGTGGAGGTTAAGTGAGATGATTTACTATAGGTCAAGTGCTTTGCAAACCTATATATTAAATATCAACTAGATATTAAATGTCACAACTTTTTCTGAGGATATGCAATATGAAAGAATTTGAAGTGGAGGTAGTAAAACCAGGATGGGGAAAAATTTATTCGGTGACTACAACAGTAGTAAACAGTAGTAAACAGTAAAAAAGAAAGACCCACCAACAAAACCTCAAATTCAATGCTGTATAATTTGCAAATGACCAGATTTGATTCTGAAGAAGAGATGAGGAAAAGATACATTTCCAACCAATCTTTGCAGAGACAGAGAACAACTATACACTTTGTCAGACATGGTTAATTTCTTTCATTTGTTCAATTGCCCCATCCCCCAACCCCCTAACCCCTAACCCAGGTCCCCTTTATTCTTATTCTTTGTTATACTTCGTGGATTGGACAGGAGATAGAGGTGAGGAAAGAGATGGGAAGTGCACACATAGTGATATAATATAAAAATAAAAGTATAAGAGAACTAACAAAAGAAAGAAAAAAACCAAATTGCCAGTTCAGAAAATGAAAGGGGTAAATGTACTACTACCAATGAAGATGAAATTAAAGCAATTGAAGCTATCACTCCCAATTATGTCAGTAAAATTTATATAATATAAATTAAACCGAATAATATTTGTCGTTGTTCATGTTTGATTCTTCCTGATTATGTTATGACATTTGTTTGGCTAAGATATTGGAGTGGTTTGCCTTCCCTTCTCCATTGGATTAAGGCAAATTGATGTTAAGTGACTTGTCCAGGTTATACAACTGTTAAGTGTTTGATACTGGATTTGAACTCAAGTCTTCTCCATTCCAGATGCAATGCTCTTTACAGTGAGTCACCTTGCTATTTCCAATGAATATTTACAATATTTGCTAAGATTGACTGAAGAATTAAATCACCACATCTTAAACAAGAATTTAAATAGGGCATAAATGAGCATAAATAAAATCTCCAAAACCACATAGATTTACAAGTCAATTATACCAAAATATTAAGAAAAAAATAACTCCAAAATAATATAAGCTAAGTAAAGAAAGACTCTTGCCAAATTCTTTCTGTGCCATAAATATTCTCCTAATACCTAAATCAGGTACAGCAAACAGATAGAAAAACCAAAGATAAATTTCTCTAAAGTATATGGGTGGGGGTGGCTAGGTGGCGTAGTGAATAAAGCACCGGCCTTGGAGTCAGGAACACCTGGGTTCAAATCCAGCCTCAGACACTTAATAATTACCTAGCCGTGTGGCCTTGGGCAAGCCACTTAACCCCATTTGCCTTGCAAAATCCTAAAAAAAAAAAATAAAGTATATGGGTATATACTAACACTATGACCAGGTAGATTCATGTCAGTAATTCAATATTAGGAAAACTATAGCAAAACTGACCTCATCAATAACTAAGAAACAAAAAGTTTTTTTTATATCAGTAGAGAAAACCTTTAACCAAAATGTACATTCATTTCTATTAAAAACTCTAGTAAGTATAGGAATCAATGGAACGTTTCTCCAAATGGTAAGGAACATCTATCTAAAACTCAGAGCAAGCATTATCTGTAATGTAAATAAACTAGAAGCCTTTCAAATAGTGTCAGGGATGAAACAAGGATGTTCATTATCATCACTATTATTATTTTATTAGAAACACTAATTATAGTAATAATATAAAATAGAAATTAAAAGGATAAAAAGTCAATGAAGAAATAAAACTACCACTCTTTGCAGGTGATATGATACTGAATCAACTAAATTATTAGAGAAAACAATCAACAATTTTAGCAAAGTTGTAGGATATAAAATACATATACATCATTAACATTTCTATATAATACTAGTAAAATCCCACAGGAAAAAATGATTTTATAAAGCTAGAAAAAAATAACAAGTCATCTAGAAGAACAAAGTTAAGAATATCAAGGAAATCAATGAAGAAAGCAAGAAGGACTAAAGTCTAGTAGCACTAGATTTTAAGCCCCATTACATAGTGATAATCATCAAAGCACAGACAACTTAGTGGCTTAGTGGATAGACTGGGCCTAGAATCAGGAAGTCCTGAATTAAAATCTGGCCTCAAAAACTTACCAGCTATGTGACCCTCTAGGTTCTGAGACAAGTTACTTAACCTCTGTTTACATTAATCTAGTGGAGAACAAAATGACAAACCACTCCAGTATCTCTGCCAAGAAAACCCCATAGACAGTATGGTCCTTGGGGTCACAAAGAATCAGACACGACTGAACAACTGAACAAAACCCAAAAAAATCATTAAAAACAATCTAGTACTGGCTAAAAAATGGAACAGTGGTTTAGTGGAATAGATTAGGGAAACAATATGCAGCAGTAAATAAACATACTGAACAAGTATTTGATCAACCTGTATTTTCAACATTTTAGGGGTAATAACTCACTATTTGATAAAAACTGGGAGGGAAAACTAGAAAACAATTTAGCAGAAAATAAACATAGTAGAACATCAATTCAGACCATTCACCAAAATAAGGTAAAAGTGGGTACATGTTTGAAACATAAAGACAAATATCATAAGAGCATAGAAAAATTTATCTGTCAGATCTATGGATAAGAGAAAATTTTATTACTAAATAGGAGTAGAGAGAATCACAGGAAGTAATAAGACCAATTTTGATTACATGAAATAAAAAAAGGTTTTGTAGAAATAAAACCAAATGCAATCAAAATTAAAAAGAAAGCAGGAAATGGGGGCAGGAGATTTACAGAAAGTTTCTCTGATAAAGCCCTCATTTCTCAAATACTTAAGCAATTGAGCTAAATTTATTTTTTTTTAAATGCCCCATTCCCCAGTTGAACAATAGTCAAAGGATATGAACAAGCAGTTTTCAGAAGAAATCAGAGTCATATGAAAAAATGTTTTAAATCACTTTTAATTCCAGAAATGCAAATTGAATCAACTCTTAGGTACCATCCCATACATTTCAGATTGGCTAATATGACAGAAAAGGAAAAGGACCAAAATCAAAGGGGAAAAATAGATATGCTAATGAACTTCTGGGGTTCTGTGAATCAGTCCAATTATTCTGGAGAATTATGAAACTGTGCCCCAAAACTATTGTTAGCTACCCTGAAAGGGTGATAACAGTGTACATACCTTTTAATCCAACAATATCACAACTAGGGTTGTATCCCAAAAAGATAAGAGAAAAGGGAAAAGAATTTATTTATACAAAAATATTTATAACAATTCTTTTTTATGTTATCAAAAAATTGGAAACTGAGTGGATGCCCATCAATTGGGGGATGTCTGAACAAGTTGTGGTATATGATTATGATGTAATACAGCTAGTAGGTGAAGACAAGCAGGATAGTTTCAGAAAAATCTGGAAAGATTTATATGAACTGATGTAAAGTGACTCAAAAAAAAATAACAAAATAACACTGTACACATTAAGAGAAGTGATTGGTTGTGAAAAACTTAGCTACTTGATTAAGACAATAATCTGACACAATTCCAAAGGGTTCATGATATAAGATGCTATTCAGCCTCAGGAAAGAGAAATAAGTCAAAATTGAAGTAAACTTTAAAAAAACAAAAGTTTTTTTTTGCTTTTTCTCCCAACATGGCTAATATGGAAATATGTTTTGCATAATTTTATATATATAATTTGTATCATAAATAAAAGCAACTACCTCTTTTCACCCCCTCCCCCACCAAAACTGATGATGGTTGATTAGTTCATTCTAAGTGAAAAACTCACAGACCATTTGACCCCCAAGGTAAGAAAGACTTAAAGTTTAATTCACAAGTTACTGCAAAGTTCACAGGTTAAGTTCTTTGGAGAATCAATAAATTACTTTTAAAGGACAGGCTGATTACCAGGATTGGAATTAAAAAAGGCTAAAATGCTTGAAAAGGAAAAAGGAAAAGAAAAGAAGTTTAGATCAACATAAACACAACCACATAGAAGTGGGGCCATACTGGTCCAGCCACATGACCAGACTATGCAAATCTAGCTTGGTGAACTTGAGCAGAGGTAGTTGGGAGTCCAGAAGAGAGAAGAGCAATAGTGAGCTGGGTAGAAGTTGGCTCAAGTACCTTTAATCTAGTGAAGAAAAAAATGGCTAACCACCCCAGTATCCCTGCCAATAAAATCTCATAGACAGTTTGATCCATGGGGTCACAAAGAATCAGACATGTCTGAACAATTGAACAAAACCAACAAATCATTAAAACAATCTAGTAAGGGCTGAAAAATAGAACAATGGATCAATGAAATAGATTAGGTAAACAATATATAGGATAGTGCTTGAGGAGTGATTTAGCACTAGACTGTTAGGTATTCTCTAAGAGTATGCCACAAGGGCAGTCCCCAAGGAGTGACCTCAAAGGGCATGACCAAAAGTTCAATATGACTTAGAAAAGGGAGATCCACAAATAGTCAACCCAAAATGAAGTGTCCCTTCCACTGTGCAAAAAAGTTTCAAAAGAGCATTTTCTCTATCCTGCTTCAAAACCAGATAGGACAAAAAGAAAACAGAATTTCATCACAGTGTAACCCTCTATAGAAATGATTTTCTTAAAGCAGAAAGCTGGGAAACAATCTTCACAACTAGGAGTGCTGATAAAAGTCTTATTTCTAAAATATATAGAGAATTGCATCAAATTTTTAAGGTTACATACAGGTCATTCCCCATTTGATTAGTGGTCAAAGGATATGAACAGACAGTTTTCAAATGAAGAAATTAAAGCTATATATAATCATATGAAGAAATGCTGCTTTATTGATTAAAGAAATGCAAATTAAAAGAAAAATGAGATATCACTTCATACCTATCAAATTGGTCAAGATGAGAAAAAGGGAAAATGATCAATTTTGGAGAGGTTGAGGGAGGGACATTGAAGCATTGCTGGTGGAATTATGAATGGATCCAACCATTCTGTAAAGTAATATGGAGCTATGCCCAAAGAGCAATAAAACTGTTCATACCCTTTGACCCAGTAATTCCAATTCTAAGTCTATATCCAGAAGAAATTATTAAAAAAGGGAAAAGTCCTACCTGCTCCAAAATATTCATAGTAGCTCTTTTTGTAGTGGCAAAGAATTGGAAATTGATGGGATGCCTATCAATTAGGGAATGGCTAAACAAGTTATGATACATGAATACTATGGAATTTTACTGTTCTATAGAATACCATAAATGGTCCACTCTAGAGAAGAATAGAATAACTTTTAGGATCTGATACTAAGAAAAAGTAGTAGAACCAAGAGAACAATGTACACATTAACAACATTGTGAGATGATCAACCTTAATGGAAGCAGCTCCTCTCAGCAGTTCAGAGAACTTGGACAACTGTACTAAACTGGCTATGGCTATGGACAATGTTATTCTCATCCAGAGAAAGAAAAACAAAACAAAACAACACATACACACACATACACACACACACACACATACACACAAAACCAAAGCTAACATTTCAGAATTTGATGAATACTTTATAAAAAAAATCTCTTACTTATCTCTTTCCTTTATTCCTAATTCCTCCCACCAAAAATAACTAACCTGTAAATATGTTTATCAAAAATGTGTATGCACAATGCTAATCTGACTGTTTGTTGCAGAGGGGAGGAGGATGGGAAGGGAGGGCAGGAAGGAAATTTTGTAATTTAAAAATATACATGTGCATATGGATGAAAATAAATAAATAAATGAAAAGATAAAAGAGAACTGATTCTCTATATAATAGAATTTTTAAAGGGTAGCAGCTAAATGATGGCTTAAGTTCAAATGGAAATTAGTTACTAAAAAGGGGGAAAATCATATTATAAAAATATAAAATTTTATGCAAAAATATAAAAATATTATAAGGCAAGAGCCCAAGACCACCTTCTAGATGATACATAGTCTGTTTGCCCCAATAACTAGTGTCCTCCTATAGTAGAATAAATATTGGATAGAGAAATATGTTCTATAACTAATCTGTTTTCTTTGCACTGACTATGCATTATTAACACTAATCTTTATCCTATTGTTCAACCTATGGAGATGAGGGCAATAAACTTTTGGTTTATTGCCTCTCTCAGAGGTCTCCTCCAAAAATCCCTTCTACCAGTCAAAGGACAAGCACCAATCAACAAAACAATAGATCCCAGTCCTAGCCTGAAAGGATTGAGTCTTTGAGCAGTATCCCTCATCTATACATTCTCCCTTGCCTCAACTCTGCTCCCTGAGTTACAGACTCCATCTATGTAAACCTAGTTATCCCATTTTTCTGCTCCTTTTAAAAACGTTTATTTCTTGTTGAGTTGATCTTCTTACTTTGGGAGGCCATCCAACTCTGGGGGAACCTGATCAAAGTTTTTCTTTTCAGTGAATTCTTTCACATTTGCTCTCTTTTACTCTTTAAATGTTTTAGAATAGTTTTAATCTATTAAGTCTTAAAACTGCACACTTTTTGGAAACCTTGTAATACCATACATATACATAAATATGTTCTCACTTTCTTCCTTTGGATAAAAAAAAATGAGGGCTTTTTATTCTTAGTTTTTGTAAGCCCAGGTCTAGCACTTGTGCATGACAGGAAAGATGTGTTTAGTAAATCCCTGTCTGCTGATCATCCATCCAGATAAAGCCTGGTAGGGAGACTCTAATATCACAATAGAAAAAAAAAGGAATCCTGGGTATTTAATGACAAACAACTCATTTGCATTTCATCTTTTTTTTTTTTTTCAGGTTTTTACAAGGCAATGGGGTTAAGAGACTTGGCTATGGTTTGAACTCAGGTCCTCCTGACTTCAGGGCGAGTACTCTATCTGCTGCCCCACCTAGCTGCCCCAGGCTGTTCTTTTTCCAGGAGTTTAAGACAAAGGAGAGATTTAAACTGTAGATGAGAAAGACTACTTAGCTTAGTCATAAAACTTATGAGATTCCCATACAAATTGGACAAATCTATGGCAGCTGCTACCAAAGGATAGCTTGAACTTAAGCCTATGTTTTTCACTTTCAAGATTTCAGCTGCTACTGCAAGGTAAGGATTTTCATTTATACAGAAATTAAATAAATTTGTGGACCTGGAGAGTTGAAAGGAAACTTGTTCACAAAATTTACTTTTCTGCAAGTTTTTCTTGCCAAAAAAAAAAAAAGATTGGCTGAGTTGTTGAAATTCCCCTCTCCTGAATTTCTAATAATTTCATGATATTTTCAGTTCTTTTAATTTCTCAATGATGAAAAATCAGTAAGGAAGGCAAGCAGAGTAAGGAGAAAGCAAACAACTTTCCTTCATCATTTTCATGGAGTTGGTAGCTTCTATCAAGGAGTCTGACCTTATTTCCAAGTTGTCTCCTAGAAAATGGGATTTTTCTTAGAGAAATCACTTTACCCCATCTGAATCCTGCAGTCTTCTCTCCCAAATTGAATTTAGTAGAATTCAAGAAAAAGAAACTCGAAGACCATTTGTCCTTTGGTGTTCAGTTTATAGTCCCAAGATGAAATTAAATCTCTTCATATACAATATGGAAAAGATTTGGGAGATCTTATTGGTTTGAGTTATGGGACATTTATATCAGTGACTTAGGAAATCTTATTGGCTTGAGCTATGGGACATATCAGGGATATATGTATAAATATGCACTGTTTTCTCTATCATTTGCATATTTAATTGTCCTGAGGGAAAAACCATGTTTGCTAAAGTTAGTAAGGTATGTTTTACTTAATTCAGGTAAACATTGACTTCTACTTGTGAGGCATTAATAAAGAGCTCCTTACAGAGCATTTTTACCTAAAGGAATTATGCCTCATTATAATAAGAACAGGTGGCAGGAATGTTTATAAAGATAATCTTAAATACATGGGACTTAGAAAATGTACCAAGAAAGAAAATAAGTGATTCTAGTCCTTTTGTTATGCAGTTATGGTCATATTTCTTCTATCAACCATTCCAACATCTACTGGTATCTCTTTACACTGGCACCCTATGGAATTTTTTTTTTCACTCATCTGGAATTTAATCACACCACTTTTTACTCTTTTTTTCATTGTATAGTATGGAAACCCCCTTTGAAGTACATTCCATCTGGCTTCTTTAATATCTGACCTTAATGACAAGGTGAATTTTGAGTCATTTCACACCTCTTTGCAAGTGGCAAGAGTCATATTGTGCATTCTTGGTTGCTTGATCTAGTAGCTAGGATAACCTAAGTTCAATTATTGTTTTTGATATTTATTAGCAATGTGAACTTCAGGGAGTAACTTAATTTCTATCTGTCTCACATGATTATTATAGAATTTATTAGTCGAGTTAGGATAAAACTGAATTGGTAGAGAGAGTTTCTATACAAAAAATTTTTCTGACTGACTGAAATGAAAAGCCTTTCCTGTGTGATCTGTGTTCAAGTTTTATCTCCTAATCAGTCACATGTTCTTTAATGCCTCATCTCATGTATTATTTATTTTTGTAGTTTAGCATTGTAAATGATAGGAGTTTAATAAATGATTGAATTAATATGATCCTCTCTTTGATGATAGGCATTGTCATGCATGTTTTACACCTTGTGCCAAACCCATTGCTAGGAACATAAATGCCTTGATTTAAAGTGAGAATGAGGCAGTCAAACTATTATTTCTTTATTGAATTTGGATACTTCTAGTTTCTTTTAATATGATAAATATCTCAATGAAAAGGAGGTTAGCTCATTGTTGGGTACTGCAAAAATGGGATGATGCATATGAACGTGATGTCTAAATTAAATAAAGTTTTTGAATGTGAGTTTTTACCAATACTACAATGAGGGAGGTGATAGGCAGAATAGATAAGAGGAAAGTATTAAAATAATGTGTCAGTTTATGAAATGTTTAAGGTAAAAAGAGTTTTATAACTCTTCACTTTTTTAATGATCTAAACACTGAGACATTTCCTAGAAAAATAAAGAAAATATTTTTCCATTTTATAGATGGACAAGGACTAAAGTTGCTTCTTCTTTGTATTCTTAGCACAATACCTGTACTACAGTTGCTCATTACTAAATGTTTGTTGACAGATCAGATATGTAACTGAAGAGAAATAACAATGACAGAAGAAAGTGAATATACTGGAAGCTTTTTTTTTTCTCCTGACAAAGCTTCTCAAATACATGGGCATATTGAGGCTTGTAACACCATTGAAGGCAGAGAAGACATTAACTTGACTTGTTGATTTTTCATAACTGAGAAATTAAAAGAAGTGAAAATATCATGAAATTGGAAGAAGTTCAGGAAATGGGTATTTCAACAATGTAGAAAATCAGGGCTATCCCTCAACCATGCTAGTTCTCTGTGCTACATTTCTGTCAAGTATTAGCCCAGGGAGAACTGTTCCAATGATGTGAAAAGATCATGACAGACTTGTATTTCTGCCTCAGCTGACAAAAAACAATGTATGTAATAAGTACATAGATCTCCTTTCAAGAAAAGAGTTAAATATGGCTCTTAGATTCTTAGTGTATCAGGGAAGTTGTAGAGTTTCTCTGGAATGAAGAAATTATATGAAGTGTGATTAGGGGTGAGGAGTGGGGGTGTAACTAGATAGGAAAAAAAAGGAAGCTAAATGACAAGGGGATCAAGAAGGTAATAGAATGTGATCTAGAGGGAAAAAGAATATGACAATTTGAGCAATGTGATTTATATAAGAGGTATAAAGGCTTTACCTACCTTAGAGGGTAGACCCATCTTTTATGAGGAAATGCTCTGTGAAAGTTTTATGAATATTAGGAGACAAAAATAAGAAGTCACACATATTTATATCTATTAAAGAAGAAACATTTATATCCATAGTTTAGGATTAGGTGCTATGTTCTTCCTTTTAAGTCTAGAACCAGATAGGCATTTATAATATACTCTTTGCCTTTCTCATTCATACCCTTCACATAGAATTTTATAGCCAAAAAGAATCATAGTACTTATTTGGTTCAAAGAAATATTCCTTCTTACAAATTCCCTGAAAAGTGGTCATCTAATTTTGCTTGAAGATGTCCTGTAATGAATGGGGACACTCACACCTTCCTAAGACAATCCATTCGATTTGAAAATATGTTTACTGCATAGGCTGCTTTTCCTTATGTTTAGCTGACATCTCCCTATGAATTGTTCTGTCTCATAGCTCCCACTTATGTTTTCTTGGTCTAAAATGAATAAATTAAATTCCTACTCCATATGACAATGTTTACCTTCACCAAACTAAATATTTCCTTTTCCTTCAAATAATGGCATATGAAATGGTCTCTAGTTTTATCACTATGCTAGTTCCCTTCCTCTGAGTGAACTCTTAAGAAATGAAAAGAAGTATTATAAAACTTATGTAATAAACTAATTGTATCTATATCTAATGATACATTTTGAGACAAATGATAAGACAAGAAAAAATCTAGGAAAGAAATCTTTACATATGATGGAGATTTGGGAAGAAAACTGATGGGTTTGAAGACAAGGCTGGTAATTTATCATTACTAACTAAAGTTAGGGATGCTTAAAGAAAAAATGGGTGTGATACATGAACTCTTAGATGATTGTGATCTGGTTTTCTGGACGATGACTTAAGAAATAGAATTAATAGGGTGTTTCAATGAATTGAGTGATCAGAATGTACTTTACTGGTGATATTGATAGGATTAGGAAGATTTTCAATTCAAAATATAAAAGATTTTGAGAAAAAAAAATAGATTGTATTGATAAACCAGGTATTATGGAGATCAAGAAGCATGACAGTCTAAAATTCATAAGAGAAATTTATAAGAGAAAATAAGTGTGAGGCAGGGCAGAAATGATAGAGGCTTGCATATTTGTTTCAAGAAGTAAGTAAAGTTAAAATAAAAGATAAGTAAAGTGAATTTGAAAAGTTAGTGTTAGGGTGTGAATATGACCTCATGCACAACAACAAAATTGATGGAATTTAGGTCTTCAAAATGACAGTAGATAAGAGTATTCCTACATGTCAGACAGGAGACAGAATGATGATACAGAGTTGTTATTTAGGAAAAGGGTTTGTATCTCTTTGTGTGTGTGTGTGTGTGTGTGTGTGTGTGTGTGTGTGTGTGTGTGTGTGTAATCTCTAAACCTTTGGAAAGTAACACATTCAAGAGCATTTGGATAATGCCATTTTGCAATGAGTATGGTTCCTCTCATAAGGTCAATCAGAAGAAACTGAGTTCATTATCTTGACCAGAAAATATATATATATATACACACACACACACACACATATATATATATATTAGGGGTTTTTTTGCAAGGTAAATGGGGTTAAGTGGCTTGCCCAAGGCCACACAGTTAGGTAACTATTATTAAGTGTCTGAGGCCAGATTTGAACTCAGGTACTCCTGACTCCAGGGCCTGTGCTCTATCCATTGTGCCACTTTGAGTTCCAAATTCCCTTCCTCCCTTCTTAACCCCTCATTGAGAAGGTAAGTAATTCAATATAAATTATACATGTATAGTCACCTAAACCACTTCCATAATTCTCATGTTGTAAAAAAATATATATATAGTCTCCCCCCCCCAAAAAAGATCCTTCAAGAAAAATAAAGTTGGGGTACCTAGGTGGTGCAGTGGATAGAGCAACAGCCCCAGAGTCAGGAGTACCTGAGTTCAAATCTGGCCTCAGACACATAATAATTACCTAGCTGTGTGGCCTTGGGCAAGCCACTTAACCCCATTGCCTTGCAAAAACTGAAAACTAAAAACTAATAAATAAATAAACAAACAAACAAACAAACAAATAAATAAATGAAGTTCACATGCCCAAAGGGCAACAAAAATGAGCGTACCCTTTGACCCAGCAATACCACTACTAACTCTATACCCTGAAGAGATGCTGTAAAAGCATTACTTGTACAAAAATATTTATAGCAGCCCTGTTTGTGGTGGCAAAGAATTGGAAATCAATTAAATGCACTCCAATTGGGGAATGGCTTAGCAAACTGTGGTATATGTATGTCATGGAACACTATTGTTGTATTAGAAACCAGGAGGGATGGGAATTCAGGGAAGCCTGGAGGGATTTGCATGAACGGATGCTGAATGAGATGAGCAGAACCAGAAAAACACTGTACACCCTAACAGCAACATGGGAGTGATGATCAACCTTGAAGGACTCGCTTATTCCATCAGTACAGCAATTGGGAACAATTTTGGGCTGTCTGCAAAGGAGAGTGCCATCTATATCTTGATAAAGAGCCATGGAGTTTGAGCAAAGTTCAAGGACTATTCCCTTAATTTAGGGGAAAAAGAACTGATCTCTCATTGTCTGTTCTTATTATCTCTTATACTTTTTGTTTCTTCCTTAAGGATATGATTTCTCTCTCAACATACTCAATTTGGATCAAGGTATGGAAACAAAGTAAAGACTGACACATTGCTTTCCATGGGGGGGTGGGGGAGGGAAGTAAGATGGGGGGAAATTATAAAACTCAAATAATATCTTTAATAAAAAAATGTAAAAAAAAAAGAAAAAGAAAGTTCAAAAAATGTACTGCAATCTGTATTCAGATATGATCAGTTCTTTTCCTGAGGATAAATATCATTTTTCATGATAAGAGTCATTTTAGATCATTTCATTGCTAAGAATAGCTAAGTCATTCACAGTACATCATCTTACAATATTGCTAATGCTTTGTACACAGTACATTTCATTTTGTATCAGCTCTTCTAAATTTTTCCAGGTTTTCCTGAGAATATACTGCTCATCATTTTTTTTTTTAGTTTTTTTGCAAGGCAATGGGGGTTAAGTGGCTTGCCCAAGGCCACATAGCTAGGTAATTATTAAGTGTATGAGGCCAGACTTGAATTCAGGTCCTCCTGACTTCAGGGCCAGTTCTCATCCACTCTACCACCTAGCTGCCCCCGCTTTTTAAATAGTAGAATAGTATTTCACCGTAATCATGTTCTACAATTTGCTCAGCAATTTCCCAATTGATAGTTATCCCCTTAATTTCCAAAAATTTGCCACCAAAAACAAGCTGGTATAAAAATTTTTATACATATAAGTCCTTTCCCTTTTTTTTTATTTCTTTTGGGACAGATCCAGTAGAGGTATTGCTAGGTCAAAGGATATGCCTGATTTTATAGACTTTAGGACATAATTCCCAAATTCTTTTACAGAATGTTTGAATCAGTTCACAACTCCACCAACAATGTATTGATTTCTCATTTTTCCCACATTCCCTCCAATATTTGTCAGTTCTTTTTCTTTTCTGTTAGACAATCTAATAGGTAAAAGGTAGTATTTCAGAATTCTTTAATTTGTATTTCTCCAATCAATAGTAACAGAGTACTTTTTCATATGGCTATAGATAAGCTTGATTATTGGATCTGAAAAGTGTTCATAACTAATTTTATTTATCAATTGCAGAATGAATCATATTTCTACAAATTTGACTCAGTTACCTTTCGAGAAATGAGCCTTTTATAAGAGAAATTTGCTTCAAAATTTTTTCATTTTTACTATTGCTATTTCCATCCTCCCTATTATTCTATTCTCTGTCCTTTCATTCTGTCCATTTTTAAAAATGTTTTGCTTCTGACTACCCCATTCCCTCACTTCTATCACTCTCCCTACTTTCTCTTAACCCCTTCCCCTCCTACTTATGTAAATTATTCCCTCTTTGAACTAAGGTTCATTCACTCTTCCTCATCTCCCCCTTTTCCCCACTACCCCACTACTGTAAAAGTTTTTTTCTTGCCTTTTTGCATGTGAGATAATTTACCGCCTTCTGCCACTCCCTTTCCTTTTCTCCAAGGACATTTCTCTCTCACCCCTTAATTTAATTTAATTTTTTTTAGATATCATTCCTTCATATTCAGCTAGATCTGTACCCTTTGTCCATATATAAATCCACCTTCTCACTGGTCTAAAAACAACAAAGTTCTTATGCGCTATAAGTATCATCTTCCCATGTTGGATTATAAGCAGTTTAGCCTTATTAAATCCTTTATAATTTCCTTTTCATCTTAGCCTCTTTATGTTTCTCTTGAGTCTTGTGTTTGAATATCAAATTTCCTAATCAGCTCTGGTTTTCTCATCAGGAAAGTTTCAATGAATGTCAATCTTTCTCCTGAAAATTTATGTTCAGTTTTGCTAAGTAGATGATTCTTGGTTGTAATCAAAGCATTTTTGCCTTCTGGTCTATCATATTCTAGGCCTTGTGATCCTTTCATATAGAGCCAAGATAGCAAAGTAAAGGCATTTGTATATATCTTTGTATGTTGTCTCCCCATTAGACTGTGAGTTCCTTGAGAACAGGTATTGACTTTTGCCTCTCTTTGAATTACTAACACTTAGTACACTGACACATAATAGGATTTTAATGTATGTAATTTTCATCTTACTGAAGGGCTGAATTAATGAGTACAAATAATGAATCCTCTAAATAGTCACATATATTCAGATATGAAGTATTTCTAGATATAATTATATAAAATATGATCATTGACTTTGAATAATGCAACCCTTTCAAGGGCTTCATTCACATTAATCTAGAAGAGATTCCATAGTTTAATTTTCTTTTTAAGACAAACTTTTAAAGTTTTTGTTCTTGTTTTTCAAAATTGTCCAACTATCTGTGATCGTAGCACCTTAGGCCCTTCTAGTCTTTACAATCTCCCAAAGTCTATCTAGGTTCTTTCTTCCATAACTATTTATCCATCTTATTCTCTGTTGTCCTCTCTCCTTTTGCCTTCAATTTTCCCAACATTAGAGTCTTTTCCAATGAGTCTTGTCTTCTCATTATGCGATCAAAGTTTTTAAACTTTAGCTTTATTAGTTGTCCTTCCAAAGAATAGTCTAAATTATTTCCTTTAAGTATTGACTGGTTTGATCTCCTTTCTATCTAAAGGAGTCTAAAAAGTCTTCTCTAGAACCAAAGGTTTGAAAGTATTTTCTCTGAAGCACTTAACTTTTGTTACTGTCTGACTTTCACAGTCATATTTTACTACCTGAAAAAATTTAGCTTTGAGTTTATGGATCTTAGCAAAATGAAATCTCTGCTTTTTGCTGTTCAGATTTGCTATAGCTTTCCCTTTAGGGAGAAAGTTGCTTTTAATTTCATGGATGCTGTCACCATCTTCAGTGATTGAACTCAAGAATATAAAATCTGACAGTTTCCATTTCATCTCTTTTTGTTAAGGAAGTGATGGAACAAATTGTCATGATATCATGTATGTGTATATATTTATATATATACACGCATACATTTACACATACACGTACATTAATATTAAACTTCAAGTCAGCTTTTACAATCTACTCTTTCGCCCTCATCAAGAAAAATTCTTTTTCACTTTTTGCCTTCATAATGGTATTGTCTGCATGCCTGTCTGTTTCTCTCAGAATCTTAATTCCAGTTTTTGATTTATCTAATCTTACATTTCTTATGGCATATTCTGCATATAAATTAAGTAAATAAGGTATTATACTCCTTTCTCAATCTTAAATCCATCAATTGATTGTTGTTTATGGTATGTGTCAAATGTGATCCCAGTTCTTCCTTATTCTAAGATAGGAGGCACTCTGCCCAGGTGTCTCTCATAAAATAGCAATTTTCCATTTAATATTTCACCAAAGTAATGACATTATTTCAATTCATTCTGGGAGGACTCTGATGGTGTATTGTCCCTGAAATTGACTTTAGACCACAAACGTTTGAAAGCCACTGTTGTGGATATAGATATATGGAGATTGTGTGCTTATATGCATACAAGACTTGTCTCATTCCCCCACAAACACAAACACAATCTGTTTCCGATAATTTGGTTAACAGTCTTTACTGTGCAGCATTTATGTCTCACTAAAGCTTGGAACTGTATTCAGTAAGATAACTTTATTTTGGCTTCTGTCCACTTCTCAGAATATTATTTTAGAGGTCATTGCTTAATGAGCAGAAACTATTTAAATTTAGGGCAAAGTAGCACTCTAAGCAATGTTTTGCATAAAATGCCCAAAAGCTTTTACATAGGTCAGACTCAACCATAACATGGGCCATTAGTTACTAAAGAAAACTATACACACAAATGTATATCATTTATTTATAATATATGAATGTTTTATGTTTGGTGAAGGTGCTGTAGCTGCTTTTAGGTTTATATCTGTTATTAAATTTCCCACATTGTACTACACCATTCTACAGAATCAGATACAACTCAAATGCAACCAGTTTAGACATTACTGCTATGCCTACTCAATATACTTCTATAATATTTCTATTTGACCAACTCCTTATATCTTGTTAAATAATTCAAGAGAAAGGTAGCATATTTTTCTTTCCTTTATAATATCCCTGGAATAAAAGGCAAAAAAAGGATATGAAATTGTTGATAAGTAGCTTTTTACCATAGCCTGGAAGAGTAATGAGATCTGCTTGTATTTTCCTTTGCCATTTTCATGAGATGGAAGAAGGCACATCATCCTGTATTGTTTTTGCTTTTCAGTGTTATTTATAAAGTGCCAATCACTCTGACCTGAGGCACAGTCTCAGGTACATAATTGAACCTAAAGGACTGAAGCACACTGATCCAAAATTCAAGCCACTGGATCATTTTCCTCTTCATTATCTATAGATTTCTGAATTAGCTCTGCTTCTGTTAGAGCAGACCTAAACACAGACATTCTCCTCTTGGATAAATATTTTTTGTGGGAATTCAGTACCAACAAGCTATTTGTCAATTTAAAGAATTCTCACTAAAATCACTTGATGTTTTATTTTTTGGTTTTCCTTATGTCATAGAGATGATCCAGAGGTCTGGGAGTTAAGTTAGCAGAGCAAAATCTCTGGATTAGTTAAGAAAAAGAAAGAAAGAAATAAAAAGAAAAGAAATGACTATGGAATGAGGTTATTAAATATATAACTAAGTACTAGCCTGGTAAATTTGGAAAGCCACTTTAACAGGACATAATACTCTTTGACTTGAAGAAGGAAATGGTAAACCATTCCAGTATTTTTGCAAAGAAAACCCTAAATAGGGTCACGAAAAATCAGTCAAGTCTGAATGGAATTGAACAACAACAAAAATGTTAGATGGCAGCTTAGATGATGTAGTTAATTGAAGTCTGTGATCCAGTCACTTAACTTTTGTATTCCTCAATTTTCCCATTCGTAAAATGGGAAAATTATAACAACTACTTCTCAGAATTGTTGTGGGAATAAGATGAGATAATATTTGTAAAGGTCTTTGCCACTATCCTGGCTAGGAGACTGTGAGTGTGTGTTTCTGTGGTTAAGCACAATAAGCACAGTTACATTATTGCATGTATTAATGGTTAGAATACTTACATGATGTCAGGAATCTTTTGAAGGAGCACTTTTTGGAATTAGGATATTTCAAATGCTGCAGGCTATTTCAAATTTGTAGCAGTCTTTAAATTCATGTATGAAGCAGTTGTCTTGGCTCCCTTTGTTCTAAGGGAATAGATCTTCCCACCCAGTAACCCAGAGTTTTTTATGTCACTTATTTTGAAGGAGATATTTGCTCTCCTTTTCTTTTGTTCTGTTAATCAGAACATGACTTTACTGAGCCATGGCAAACAGTTCTTTTATTTCTACCTCTTCAGAAATGGTTCTGGGTTGAAGGGGCTTTTGTTGGATTCTCTTGACTATTTTGAGGGGACTTGCAATCATATAGCTATTCTTCATGTTGAAAACATGTTTAATCTTGACCCTTTGCCCCAACCTTGCCAATTTGGGTAATATGCATAGTATAAATATTTTTACATTGGGACTATTTATTTATTTTATTCAGTGGTTCATATAGATCATATATCTTCTACATATATTTTCTTCTATTAATTTAATTGCTTTTAGGGTCAGGACTGTGCCTCTGAAATCATCCTATAACTTGTCTTTATTATTGATTTACATGACTAGATTCTGTCAAAACCTATCTCCTTTGCAGTATTGAGATAGACAGAGTATAGATTCAGGAATACATAGTTCAAATTTTGCCTCAAACATTAACTTTTGACTCCAGGCAAGTTACTTAGCTTGTCTACCTCAGTTTCCTCATCTGTGAAATGGTGAGGATAATAATAATAATAATAATAATAATAATAATAATAATAATAATAATAATAATAATAATAATACCTTCTTCCCAGGGTAGTTTTGAGGAACAAATGAGAAAAGTGTTATAAAGTATTTTAGCATAATGCCTGGCAACACAGTAAGTACTAAATACTGGTTAGCTATTATTTTTATTATCTTAATTTACTACATGGGGCAGATAGGTAGAGAAGTAGATAGAATGCTGAATTTAAAGTCAGAAACACTCCTTTTTCTAAGTGCAAATCTGGTCTCAGATAATTACTAGCTGTGGGACCTTGGATAAGTCACTTAATACTGTTTGACTCAGTTTTCTCTTCTCTAAAATAAACTGGAGAAGGAAATGGCAGACCCTTTGATACCTTTGCCAAGAAAATCTCAAGCTAGTGTCATAAAGATCCAGATATGATCAACATGACTGAAAACAACAATAACAAAATGTTACATAAATAACATTGATGTTGAACATTGGTTTTCCATATTCACTTGGGAAGTATAAATATTTTCCACCAGTCATCTTCCACTATTCTTCTCCAAGTTCTCAGGGAGAGAGATTTTGGAGAAGTATAGCATAGTAAAACAATGTGTGTGAATTTCTTGTTTTCCAATCATTTCTTCTTTTCGTTTTCAGTAATCAATGAGTCTTTTTTTTCATTATTTTAAAACTTTGGAGAAAAACATTAGAGCAAATGAAAGTAACTGAGAGTGGAGGTAGTAGTTACAAGTCAATTTAGGCACAATGTTAGTATTTTTATACTTTTTAAAAACTTTAAAATGATATTTTCTAGCCATATCATTTATATAACAGAAAGAAAATATTTTGCAGGTGGAGAAATAATGCCCAGGAGACAGAGCCTCCTGAAAACTTGAACTAGAGCCCAGGTGTCCGTTGTTTGTTCTTCACTGTTTTGTGATGGAAAAGATTGAAAAACAAAGTGTCACATTTGTGACTAAGAATCTGGCACATTAGTCAAAATGAGAACTATGGTAAATACTGTCAAAGGATTAATTTTTATGTAATAGCAATGACTTTTCTATATCTGACTAGTATATACTTTGCTGTTCAATCTCATTTTGTTTGCCTAATATGAGAATCAAGCAGAGTATCTATCACCTTTTCAAATTAAAGTCCCTATTGAATAATTTGCTTTACAGTCAATCCTTTAATCAATGTTATTTCTAAGGGATGAAAGTGGCCATCAGGTAACAAATATTTAACTTTACAAATATTATTCTGAAGAATTCTGAAATTCTTTCCAAAATTTAATTTTTTTTCCTTTTTATAGTTTATGTTACTTAATATAATAAAACATTTTTTTCTTTTGTTAACCATTTGAAGCTTATTTGATTTGAGTGTTTGTTTTAGAAATCCTCAAAACATTTAAGTGACATAAGTTATTAATAAAGTTAAGTTGGCTGTCAATAGCAGAGGTCTTAAGCATTTTATACACATGATACTGAATCCCCCACCCCACCCCAATCAGATCTAATTAGGAAATAGCAAAATAAATAAAAATTCAATAAAACATAAATAATATTATATCTTAAGATTAAATCAATATATGACCTGATAGTGGTTCTCATTTTTATTTCTGTTTGACAATTTGCTGTATTATGGAGCCTGATGAGTAATTTGTAATTGTGATCAAATTCTTTAGGATTTCATCTGTGTCTGTCTATTGTTCTATAGTCTGTAACTAATCTGGAATCTTTAAACTGGACATAATTTCTGTCTCAAAGATCTAAGGAAATAGTGATCTTCTACATGGAAAAATGCTAATGATCAATGCCATATAGGCTAGGGTATTACAATCAGTAGATAAAAGTCAGTCTTGAAAATGTTATTACTTTATTTTGGGAAACTATTCCAAAAGACCTGGAGTATGGTATTCAAGGACCATGCTAGATGAAATTAACAATTTATTTACACAGAAATTGGCTTCATTTCATTTTTTAAAATGTGCATGATTTTTTTTCAGGATAAGCCATCACCACAGTCTAATACCTTTTTTTGGCAGTATCCTATGTGTGTCTTCTCTGGGGTTTTGGAGGCTGTTTTATTGTTGTACCTAAAGTCACATTAATGTGGAGTGAAAGAATGAGGAGAAAACCAGGGAATACATTTTACAACATCTTACATGATCTGTGTGAAGCTTTGGAAAGCTGGGGAAATATTCTTATTAAATAGTGTGTTTCCACCTGAACATTGCCTAATCCCTCTTCCCAGAACACCATCCCACCTCTATCAAACACACACAGACACACAGACACACACAAACACACACGCATAAACACACAAAATCAATTTTGATCTGTCAGTTTTCTCATTTTATTTTAAGCTTTCAGTATTTGAATTGGAAGATCTCTGAGGCTAAAAATTAAAAAAAAGTTCAAAAGCAGAGATATGTATTTGAGGAGAAATTTTTTAAAATTTGTTTATTAGGTTTTTATAGAGCCTTGATTCTAAAGTTTTGATTTATTCTTCTTAGTTTACATTTAAAAATTCATCATGAAGGAGTTATAATCATTTTTTGAAAGTTCCTAACTAATGTTGAACTAGCTGCTCTTTCAGGATCTCAGAAAAACTGTACCATGTCAGAACTGGGCAGCACAAGTTTTCAAGCAGAAAAGAATAATTCATTTTTCAATGTCATTACCACTGGCACACAATTTTGGAAATATTTGCTATAATACTATGACCCCAGAAACTATATATATTTTTTTAAAAGCACAGACATATAAAAAGATGCAGCAGGTGGTTTATTGCAATTATTTCCCTCATTTTCATTTTATCTTAATAGACAGTCTTCAGCTGTTGTTCTCTAGCTAAATGACTAGACATTCAAGGTGATAACTGACATGGTTGAAGAACTAAGGGAAATGAGGGGAGTCAAAGGGCCAGAAAGGCAATGGTAAAGGGAAAACCAGGACAGTGCAGACTGGTGACTTTTCTGATGAGTAAGCTTTGCCCAGGTCATCTAGTTTAAAAGAGGGAATGACCTTAGTTAATTGTCAGCTCACACCTTTCTTTAATGAGTTTCCTAGAAGTTTATAGTTAAGTTGCCTTGGCGACTCAGGTAGGGTTTCTGTCAACTCCAGCTGGGGCTGTCAGAATAGGAAAATGGGAGCCCATTCTCTGATTAATGAAAATAATAATTATGTACAGACTAGAATGGGAGAGAAATAGAGAGGGAGAAAGGGAGAAGCTTCCATGTTACTTTAAACAAAGAAGAGTAAAGGCCTTATCTTAACTATGCATTGGCACCGCAATGCGAAATGGTCATGCAAAATTAATTTTTAATGTGTTCAATTTATATTAAAAATTTCTGCAAGTGTGTGAATTTTTTTTTCCAAGGCTGGAGTGCTACTTCATTTACAATATTCCCTGAAGGTGTTTTTTTTTAAAGAGACTCTTAAACTGAAGCCATTTTAAGGGTTTTATGAGACATTATGTGAGCTTTCATATGCAAGTTAGTCGTTAAGTACCAGATATTATATTCTGTAATATGCTTAAGTGATATTAGAGGCTGTATATAGCCTGCAGTAATGGCTATTGCTGCTTTTTTAATTTATCAAGAAAATGTTGCTTAAATAAGGAGCAAATCAATGCTGGGTTGTAGAAAATATAAATGTAAGGAAGTAACAGTATTTTTTATATACTTGGTGCTTCTAGCCTCAGTGAAAAGGAAAAAAAAGCATTATTATATGCTTTAAAGGCTTGTATTGACATGAATGAGGCAAACAATATATTTAGAATTGAAGAGATATTCAGAAGTCAAGAATAGATTAAATGACATTGAACAATGGAGATCCATTGGTCCTCAAAGCTTCAAGATGGAGATAAAGATGAATTTTCTGCCCCTGATAATTGATTGGGCTTTTTTTTTCTTCTTTGGTATCATCTTCTGCATTAAGAAAAAGAAATATTCTCACACTTGGATTTAAACCACTGAAGACTTTCGGTATTCGGTCTACAAAGGGAAAGTGAATTTAGTGAAAAGCTTGGACAAAAGCCTCACCTGGTGAACCAAATTCAGTCCTTAAAAAAAAAGAAAGAAAACATTAAAGGCAGGATCATGAGATCATTCACCAGTATTCTCACCCTTTCCCCAGTCTAGTACAACATAAGGCTGACATTTCTGGAGATTTTTATAATCAAGTTATTTCACATTATTTGAAAATCCACTTTCTGCTCCTACCATGGCAGGGAGGAAGATGGGACTACTTTCATACTATACCCAAGGGTATATGCTACAGGAGGATTGTGTTCTAAGAATTGTAATAGAAAATAAGAAACAGTGCTTGTAGTCTTTTTTCTAGCATTCCTTGGGAAAATAAGTATTTTGTTATTCTTAATCTATTAGAATTTGGTTAACTGGCTAATGTTCAAAATAATGAATTAAGTTATTGAATTAATAAAATGTGCTTATATGTTAGATGTTAATTGTGAAAACTAATCATCCCTTGTTATAAGTATAGCTTTTTCCATTTGTCTGGTAATATGAACTGCAATGTGAAATGTTTAATGAGTTCAACATTCTGCAGTGACATAAATATAATCTTTTATAATGATCAGCAAAGCCTTTAATAAAAGCTCAAGATTTTAGGTAAAGAAGTGTTTTCACTTGAAGTATGTCTAGAATGATAAGAGATGATTTCTGATATGTTTTCTCGATTGTAGATATAAGAAGAATTCAAACTTTACCAATATATATTATATATCAATTGAGTCTTTAGTTACAATAAATAAAATCAGGTACCAATTAGTGTAAGCAATGAATTCCTGAAAAGCAGATGCATGTATTTAAATTGACCTTTTTTGAACTTATAATCATGTAAAACATGGTAATTCATTCCAGCCCAATAGAAAATGCAAATTCAAATAATGTACTTAGTTGGATTCATTATTTCTACTAATCAGTACTTAGATGTAAGGTCTGATATCATGAGAGTATAGTTTTTTTAACTGTAGAAAAACTACCATTTATCCAGATTTCAAAAATCAGATACTTAGATTTCTTTCACATTGCTTAAATTAATCAAAAAAGGAATAAAATAAAGTACTAAGCATTTACTAAGTATAAGACATATCCTTAATATTGATTAAGCAACATTGAAAAGCAATAGGTCTATTCTTAAGGAGCTTATCTTTGGAAAAATGAGGTATGACATGAGGCAGAACACAGTAAGAAATCTTTCAGATCTTTCTGAGAAAATTTTGAGATATAATGGAAGAAGATATCAGGAAAGGATTCATGGGAGCTGATTTGACAACTGAAGGGGAAAAAAAAAGAGAATTTGATTTTCACCAGCCTTAGCTATAGAAGGAGTATATTTTAGGCAAGTAGGGATGGTATGGATACATGAATTTGTGTGCCTGTGTTTATGTATCTATGTATGCATATTCACACTTTAAAGAATAAAGGATGATGTCAGAGAATAACAAATATTAGGCCAGTTTGCTTGAATGTAATGTGTATGAAAGGAACTGTGAGGATGGGTACAGAAAGATATTAGAAAGCCAGGTTGTGAAGGGCCTTGAGTCCATGGTTGAAATTATTCTAGTATATTCTATAGGGAACCACTGACAAAAGTTTTAAGTAAGGAAACATATGTACTAAAAAAAGATTTTTTTGGCAGCTATGTGACAGGCAAATTAAAAAGAGGAGATATTACCTGCAATACAGCACTAGTTTGAAGGCTATTATACCTCCAGCCAGATGAAGGACCTGAAGAAGTATATACTATGAGTAGAGGAACAGGGTATCATAGATATAGGATTAACATGACTTGTTGACTCTTTCATTGTGTAAGTTATGAGGTGATTGAGATGACTGTGGTTTTGAATGGGAAGTGACAGTGACAAAAATATAGGTTAGTGGAGAGACAGTTTGATAGGTTAGGTTTGGGACTTCTGAGTGTAAGATGATATAAGGTCACAAGGTAGAAATTTCTAGAAGCTTTTTGTAAATTTTGGGTTGGCATTTATGAGACACAAGGAAAGTGGTAAAGTATTTTAGAGAGTCATATATGAGAGTCAAGAAGAGAAAGAATATGAAGAAACAGTTGCAAGCCTGGAGCAACAATATCAAATAGTGTTGAAATTTGAAAGAGAATGAAAATGGAGGAAAAGTCATTGGTGATCTTGGAAAGAAGATTTCCATTCAAGAAGAGTGAAAGAGTCAGATTGCAAGGGGTTTGTGAGTGGCTACCTAGATGGCTTTCTGTCATAGTGCCTTATTATAGGATAGAGGATAATTAACCATAAACAAGTAAACCAAACAAGGTGGATACATCTGAACTGGTTAGAGATGAGGAATGAGAAACTTCCATGGGAAGAAATACTAATGAACAGATTAGGAAAGTGTAAAGTTGGGGATTTATTAATGATAGGAGGCTACCAAAAAGGCAGAAATGGATAAATATCCTTTAAAATTCTGATTCAAATGTTGGCATGATAGATAATTCACAGACCTTGTCTTCCATATGCTTTCTGTGACTTGAGAAACAAATGACAAGTCAGCAACTCAGTATTAAGTATTTCCTCAGAAAATCAACTTCTATAGCTGCTTATATAATTAACTCAGATTTAGATATTCTATTCAGTTTTCTCATCAGTAAAAGTGAACAGGATGATCTTTGCTGTTCAGTCATTTCAGATGTGTCTGATTCTTCATTAGTCCCTTTGGGGTTTTCTTGGCAAAGTTTTTGGAGTGTTTTGCTATTTCCTTCTCCAGTTAATTTTACAAATGAGGAAACTGAGGCAAACAAAGTTAAATGACTTATCCAGGGTCAGATACTTAGTGTCTGAAACTAATTTTGAATTCAGGAAGCTAAGTCTTCTTGACTTCAGGACTGACACTCTATCCACTGTACCACCTACCAGTCCTAAAATGATTTTTAAGATTCAGCATTAAATAATGTAATCCTGTGCTCTAGGTAATAGAAGATCCTAACATGCCTTCTGCATTTGGATGCTCAATTTAGAGTGTTAGTCTAGCTTTGCATATTCTCTTTGAAATTTGATCATTCAAAAACAATATATAGGATTTTAATCTGAGGTATAAGGGATATTCAGGGAAGACTAACACCTCAGGTTTGAGAATTTGCCAGGCCCTTATCAGGACTGCTCATCCAAGAAGCTTTCATCCAAATCTCATCTGTGGCTCCAAGAAGCTAGGACAAATGTTGTGTTCACACTCTGTTTAGATCATCTGGGCAGATGGGCTAAATTAGAATGAGTGTAACCAACAGACCTCACCCCTTTTACTGACTTAATGGGATGCCTACTTCAATTCTATGAAGACTTTCCACAAAGGTATGGGTGGATGAGACCATTTTTTTTCCAAGAATGAAACCAAAGCAGGTACTGTGGAGTGCTTAGATTTTGGTCAGTTAAGACACTAAAGCCATCTACTGCATCCCAGTTCTGACTTTTGTCTTGCCACTGGATTAAGATGACTCTGAAAGAGAGTGCGAGAATGGCAACTTTGTGTATCTCTTCCTCACTTAAATTTAATTCTCAAGTTAGTTAAGACTTCATTTGTGATATCTTTGGTTCCTTAGAAAAAGGAGGCTAAATAGCAACATTAACTTAATAGTGCAAATGAAGAGTATACTGAATTCTAGAGTAAGTATAAATAGAATATCAGTCCCAGACAATAAAGAAATAAATCTCTTTCCTAGGAAATGGGGACCAGGGGTAGAGTGGAGTGTGCTGGGGTTTGAATGGACAAATGTGATCAACCTATCTATCAGTTTTGCTTAAATGCTTTTCTTTGCTGTAAGGAAGAATTCAGTTTTAGAATAAAGGAAAGTGTTATGCTTAGAAATGACAGTAAAAGTCAAGAAGCATAAAAAAAAATAATCTGACCATATTGTCTTTCTCTTTATATAAGCTCTCTCTCTCTCTCTCTCTCTCTCTCTCTCTCTCTCTCTCTCTCTCTCTCTCTCTCTCTCTCCATATATATGTGTATATATATATGACAATTCATATCACAACACTCATTTCATTGGAACACCCTCTTTTTCCAGAGTTTTGTGACTGTTTGCTTTAATTTTTTTGATATACTGGAATTTAATCCATTGATTTGACTAAGGGTTTTGGTTAACAGCTTCATCTTTGACACTGATCACCAGTGGTCTTTAACTATGCTACTTCAAGCTGTATAATCCCTTTGTATCCACAAGCTTCCTGGTCCCTCCTGAACCTCAATAAACCCAAAGCTGTGTATTTCAAATGAAGACAATATTTTAACTTAGCTCTCTGCCTCCATCAGCCCAGCTGCAAAATTTTCTCTCCCCTTCAGTCTCCACTTTGCATTATGATTAAATACATTTAAAATCAAAATCATCTTTTCCATTTGCCTTTCCCCTCCCAGCTGTTGAATTCCCACCCAATCCTTCTTTTGGAGCTAGGATTAATACGAATATTTAAAATCAAAATCAGCTTCTGTTTCTCTGCCCTTGCCCACCAGCTGCAGATTTGCACTTCCTGGTTCTGTTCTTGGTTTATAGCTCACTGAAATATTTCTAAGGAAAAGAAGCCAAACTTCTTTTTAGCTATTAGCTTTTCCTTGCCTCTGATTTTTTTCCTAGCCTCTTCTCTTCATAAGCACAAAAAAAAAAAGACTTTCAGTAAGGGCTTAGGTAGATAAACTAGATGTAAGTAGGATGAGCTTATTTTAAAATGATATAGTATTGCTAAAATGATGTGTGTATCTCTGGTTCAATAGCTTCCTGTATGCCCACTATATAATGCCCGTTAAAGCATATATGCACACATACATTCATATGCTCAGCATGAATATAGCAAAGAAAATTGTAATAAAGCAGAGTTAAGTCAGAGCTTAAAATAAACATTCTGGAGAAATAAGCAAATAAACTTTTTTGGCAGGGAGTTTATTTATTTAACAACAGTAATGCAGTTGCTTACACTTTCTACAAATGTTTTATCTCTTCTTCCTCCGCACCTGTCCCTGAGTGAATAGAACCACATCTGTCTCATCTTGGCATAACAAGCACACATCTACATCTGTGAGCGATGATTCCATTTTTGAAGGAAACAGTGTATACTTTTGCACTCCTGCAGTCTGGTTAAAAAATATTTTACAATGGATTTTGTGTCTTGCAGGAAAGGTTTCTAAAGAGTGAATGGAGAGCTTGGAATGGGTATAGTAATATTGAACTCACAGGTTAGAAAAGATTTTCTATCTATCCATACATATGTGCATGAATATATATGCATATAATGTGACATGCATATTACATACATGCATATAGATATCATGTATATATGTATAAATGAAAACATAAATATATTCATATATTGACAATACATGGAAAGTGAAATATTCAAAAATATATGTAACAAGATAGAATAAATTCTTAACCATGGAAGGTATACTTTAATATAAAGATGTTAATATTTGACTTAGTGCTCCCTTTTAGATTTTTTTTTGCAAGGCAATGTGGTTAAGTGGCTTGCCCAAGGCCACACACCTAGGTAATTATTAAGTGTCTGAGGTCAAGCTTGAACTCAGGTACTCCTGACTCCAGGGTTGGTACTCTATCCACTGTGCCACCTAGTTGCCCCCATAGTGCTCCCTTTTAAAAAAATCTCATATAATAATGTATCATTTTACAGTTTTTGATCATTTGATCTTTCAAACATTCCTGGGTATTTGGGAGGCAAAGTCAATATTATTACTCTGCTTTATATATAAGAAACTGAGATTAAGTTAAGTGACTTATCAATGATCACATGGGTGGTCAATAGCAGTGATGAGTCTAGAGGATTCTCTAGGTTAGAGTAGGGATAGGGGGATAATAGAATGCAATTGCTTACAGTTGTCTATTATTATCCTGATCTTTTGAAGAGGCATTCCAAGAAATCACATGAGTTAGAGATGATGTTATCCATGGATTATCTGGAACCTACTTTGCATGTAGTTTAGGAAGAATTTTGATGGAAAGTTAGGGCTATGTTGTGGAGGAAATCTGAAGTTTTTGAGTGGATGTGAAGGGCTATTTGTGAGTACATATCTGTATGGAAGGAGGGAGAAAATAGGAACAGGAGAGAGGGTAAGATAGGGAGAGAAGCTCAGTACTGGTCAACTCATGCTGCTCACTAAACTCCAATAAGAAAGGTAATACGTTCAAGAGGGACACTTCTTATGTTTTAATATGTACTGTAAACTAAGGAGAATGATAAGAGGAATCTGCTAACCAGATTTGGCTTTGTATGATCTGTCAGAATTAGACATTTCCTTGAGCTCTTTCTAGGGTGGTTTCTAAGAAGTCATAACACTTAGGATTAGGGGGAGGGGACATAATGTAAGGGGTGTCTGTGTGTGTGTTTTTTTTTGTGTGTATGTATGATTTTTTTTGAATAATGGGTAATTTTGTATTGATACTTTAAATAATTTGGGATCACTACTTATTATGAATAAAGTTGCCAGTTACAAGTAACAAAAGACTTAAAGAATTCTATGCTCTTTGATTCTGATAACTGATACTTAGCAATTGAAGGATGGAAGAGTGTTATACACTTCACAACAGCCTCTGTGAGGGGAGCCCTATAAACATTTATAGATGAGAATTTTTATAGATAAGAAAACTGATCGTTAGGAAAGTTAAGAGATCATCCCATAGTCACAGAATTAGCAAGTAATGGAGGTAATTCTTGAACTCCTCATTCCAAGTCCAGTATTCTTTTTTCCATATCACACGCTCTCTTCTTGAATTGTATTGTCTGGACACCTAGGACCAAACTGGTAAAGCTTAAAGAGATTTTTTTCTACAAGTCAAGCTACCTAAAGATGAATTTTTTTTAGCCACAGTTATTAAATCTCTCTCTCTCTCTCTCTCTCTCTCTCTCTCTCTCTCTCTCTCTCTCTTTCTCTCTCTTTCAAAATATATATGTGCACATATATACATATATATATAAACCATATTTCTTTATGTATTAGACGTACCCCTTTTCAAAAAATTTGGGATCAAAAACTAGAAGTGTCTTGTACAGTGATTATAGATTTTTTTTTACTTGCATTTCCTGCTTTTTCACACTTCTTGTTTTTGTGCTCCTTGTTTCACATTTGTTACTGGTATATTTGGTTAATGGTTTGCCACATTTTGCCCAGAAATGACTCAGAAAAGATTTTTGTACAGTGCTGAATTCAAGTTCAAAGTGATCCAGTTTGCAAAAGTGAATGGAAATTGTGTTGCTGAAAAGTTTGGTCCTCCTCCAACTGAGAAAATAATCTGAGAATGATTATAGGAAGAAGGAATCCAACTGAAAATACCCAGGCAGAAGAAGGTCATGAGAAGTCAGCCAAATGGCCTGAGTTAGGGAATTGAAGAGATGAATTGAGGAGCAAAGGGCAAGTGGAATCCTTGTGTCCACAAAGATAGTCCAGCAGGAGCAAGAAGAATTGCTGGTGAAAAAGAAGTGACTGATTTCAATGGAGGACACAACTGGTGCTTCAGGTTCATGAAACAGAATGGACTAGGAATGTGTACATGCACTAGACTTGTCCAAAAGATTTCTGAAAGCTATGAGCAGAAGGTCATTGAATTCCATGATGAATAAAACTTGAGTTCAATAACCTTATGCAATACATTTTTTTCAAACTTCAGACCTCGCAAAAATCTAAAAATACAATAAAATAAAATAAAATTATTCTGCATTTCATTGAAACATAAGCAGTAAATCTCAAGATTCTGAGTTGTTAAAGAAGGTGACCAGTTTTTGAATCATAGTCAAATTCATCTTTCAGTTAAATGAAGTGAGTCACCTCTGTGATAATTATCCAAAGAGAGAATCATCTAATATTAAGATAGGTCAGAAAAGTTTCTTGTAGAATGTACGACCTTAACTGAGACTTTATGGAAACTGTGGAGGTCAGAAGGTGAAGATGAGGAGGGAAAGAATTCTAGACATGGAAGACTATCAATTTTGGGGGGGGTATGTCATATATCTAGCATTAACTACTGCATAGAGTTATTGATATGATTAAAAGGAATATAGCCAAACACTTCACAAATATCAAACTATTATAATTATTGTTATGTCCCATAAAGAAAGACAGTAGAGGGGATTGACTAAAGGGTTGACTTTAGAGCTTAGTTCAGTTCATACTTCTGATACATACTTTCTGTGTGATATCTGGCAAATCACTTCTCAATGTTTCCAGCAAATCCTTTAAGATAATAAATTATAGGGTAATTGCTAATCCGATAGATGGATTTTCCTCACTGAAAATTTCCTATACTGATGAAATCACATGACTCCTACCTTTAAAATTGTTTGACCATGACATTGCTCTATTATAAAAACATTCAGTAGTTCCTTATTGCCTACTGAATAAAGCATAAATTCCTTTCCTATTATCTGATGTTCTCCACAGTTTTGTTCCTCCCTTTTTGATGCAGTCTTATCTTGTACTACTTCCTTTTGCATACTACATGTTCTAGCCAAATGGTACTATTCTCCATTCCCCAATATTGTTCTAATCTTTTTCCATGAACATGAATTTATTTATATCAACCTTCATGCTTTAATTGGACATATTCCATTCCCACTTCCTTTATTGAAGTACTCTCTATTTCAGACCCAAAGGAAGGTTTCACTTAATTCATAAAGTCTTTTTATCACCTAGATTTTTCTACCTGAAAATTTTGTCTCTCTCTCTTAATCTCTTTACTGGAATTTATTTATCATAGAACTGAGTTTGTACCTGTTCTGTATATTTATACATCCAAATCTCAGTACTATTTGTCTTTTCCCAATAGGGAGTTGGCAAAATAAAATCAGAGGACCAAATATAATGAGTTTTCTGTTTTTGTGTGATCTGTAAGTAATTTTTTGACATTTTCAAAAATACAAAACTTTATTTAAGAATTCAAGTAGTCTACCATATTTATACCTCCTATTGTAGTTTTCTGATCTCTGAGCTAGAATTTAGGCTATCCTTGAGAAAAGGGTAACTTTTTAATATCCGTTGCATATTAACATTACTATGTATACTTAAGACACTTAATAAATGTTTCAATAAAGTTAATCCTCTGAGATGAGTAACACAAAAATTTCGTTACCTCCTGTTAAAAACAGCTCACATTCATTTATAATGTTACTTAGTAATTAACTTTGGTATAAAGTGAACCTTAATCAGGGCCTTAAGGCAGGAAGTGAAAAAAAAAAAAGGAACTTCAAGAGCTCCAAGGATCTACCAGGTAGCTAGTGAAGGAGAGCAATTTTACATATCAGGAAATGCTAGCTAGATACTAGGTATGCTCAGAGAATTCCCTGGGTAAATGATACAAGAAATAAAATAATGATGTGAGAATATGTCTGCTAAGCCCAATCATTTCATTTGCTAAGGAGACTTGTCAGCCCTTCCAGAGTGTATGAAACCATCCTATTATTTATTCTCCCGGGGATTCCCATGATCTTTCCTTGATGAGACAAGTTGCTCACCATCAGATTCATCATGGTTCTGCACATAACTGAACAATTTCTTTGATCAACTTGTGCTCCTTCAGTTAGTATTTTCTTGAATAAAGAAAGTATGAGATCACAATATATTTTACTTTTTATTTTACAGTTAATTAAAATCTCTTAGATCCATTGACTATGGTTGATTTCATCCTTTATTGTGAACAATTTATCAATTTAACTGAGAAGCAGTATATCTCAGGGTCAAACCTACAAGCTCAAAACTTAACCATTGTTCTATTTCCAGTGATACTTTATAAACCACCTTCCACTTTTACTTCTGTTTCCTCTCCTTTTTTTCCCCACTGCTTTTAGAAATGAATTGTGCTTGACTCAGTGGCACTGCAAGCCTGGTCAATAGCATGCACCTTTTTCTCTTTGTCTTCATCTAAACGTGCAAAGAAGAAATTGCATAATTTACCAGGCCTTCCTGGATGTCACACCTTCCTTTTCTCTTCTGTCTAGGGGCTAACCCAGTTACCATCTGTTCTCCTGACTTCTTCGCTAAGCACCCCAGGCTCTTCTGCTCTTGACAGTATACTATAGTGTTCATGCCGAAAAATTAAATGTGATAGAAATCTGAAATTCTTTATTGTTATACAAGTATACAATTTCCTAGATTTTTTTTGTTACAGGCAGATTCATACACACACACACACACACACACACACACACACACACATACATACATACACGGATTTTCAAATTTGCTTCTGTGTATTTTTATATTTCAAAGAAAGAAAGAAAAAAAACAATCATCAGAGGTTATATAATGAGTATTATTTACTTGAAAGCATTCTGTCCTAATAGATAAGCAAGCAGTCAGGCAATTTTTAAAAATATATATTGTTTGCCAAAGAAACCAGAAAAGACTAATTATAGACTATTTGATAAATATATATGGTGTTTATTTTTCAAAATATGTTTTGACTCAATGTCAGTGGTCAATTAGTAGAATACACATTAATTATTTTAAAAAATATGTATATATTACATAGCCCATGTATAGAAGGGTCTCAATCTGCTGGATATGTTTTTCTAAATTCAAACATGCCTATCATTTACAAATTCCTCAAATTTCTCAGTTGATCCCTGCTGTTGTGTTCTGAGAAAAATGTTGATGCCTGAGAAAAAATCTGTAATAAAATAGGAACCTTGGACAATAAAGGTTTATAAGATTAGGTAATTTCTTTTAATAACCAACATGTTTCTATTTCTGTTACTAGAAGAGAGGAAGTACTGCTATCTGTGCATTTGGATTTTGCCATTAATAAAGATTTTTGAATCTATAAATGTACAAGTTACAGTTTACATTTAAAAATGACCATGTTTTTTCAGATATATATATATATATATATATATATATATGCTAAAATTTAAATCCCTCAATGTTTTTACATGTTGAAACTTAAATTGGATAGAGTTTTGTCCTAATTTTTTTTCTAAATATGTGGTTATAACAGAAATTAAGAAAGATTTACTGATTCATGGCAAGTATTGTATTTTAGTATTCAGTATAAGGCAATAATCATAGGCACGGTGTGATTTTTTTTTTCTTATGAGAAGCTGAGGTCACAATTTTTCCATTCAAAACAACTGTGTTCTTCACTAGCTTTAGGACATTTCTTCTTGGGAGTTATGTCCCGAGGAGAAAAAGCAAATAAGAATCAGATATAACTGAATTATTATAAATTATTATAAGCATTTATAAAAGTTGGTAAAAAATATCAAACCAAAAGATATATAAAGATTATGATAAAAATGGTCTTAGAGCTGAGATGAGAAAATGTGATTCCCTCCCTCCACCGAAGAGGTTTGAGTGATCCATAGACACTGAACATTTTGTGTTTGTCAAATGCTCTCAATGATTGATTATTTTGCTGAATTTCTACCTTTTAAATCTATGTTAAAAGGAATGGATTGCTGATTAGGGAGTAAGAAGATATATTTAGAAATTAATATGATATAAAAAGGCATTAATAAAAATAAAATATATAAAAAAGTGTACCTAAAATCCAGGAGAAAAATGCAACATAAAACAAACAAAAAACATACCAAAAATCTGTATAAATGACTTGCCATCATATAGTAACATTACTTATTGTTGGTATCAATGTTGGAGAAGAAATTAACACCACTTTACACATATCAGTGAGATACAAAACATGTTCATTAAGTCTCTAATACTTTGTTAATTTTTCTAGTATAAAAGAAGCATAATGTCTATTAGTTTCAGAAAGCAAAACATTTACCCACTATTTACTTATATTTTCAACTTTGACTTCAAACAGCCCTGCTTTCACTAGAGTATAAATGGTTGAATAAATTGCGTACAAGTAATTGGCCTTGCCCTACAGAAAATTCCACTGAAGTGATTGAGTGCTGCTGCTACATTGCCATGCATTCCCATATACAACATTATGTTTTAAGTGCAGGTCTATGTTTAAGAGAAGGGAAACAAAAACTATATAGAGTAAATTTTGCTTTTTTTTTAAGGAAGCTATGGTAATATGAACCTATGTCCCTGAACTTTAATAAAAGAATACCTCTTTTTTCCTAAAATATAGTTTCCATGGGAGAAAGATAGGAAAGGAAGAGCTTAGACATAGCTTAAATTCAAGACAAGAAGCATTTTTAAAGTACCTAATATGTGCAAAGAACCATAATGTGCCTGGGAATATAGACCCTATGCCCCTGGACAGGTCATCTCATCTCTCTACCTCAGTTTTATCCTCAGTAAACTGGACATAAACTGCCTAGCATTTTTCCTGGCACAGAGTAAGAACTATATAATTGTTCATTGTAGTTATTATCTCCTAACTCCCAGGGTTGTTGTAAAAATAGAGATAATATATGCAAAGCACTTTCAAACTTTAAAGTACAATATTAATGTTCACTATTCATATTACTCTTTGACATAGACAGAAATGTAACAATGTTTAACAGTAAGGAACTTACAAATCTATGGACTCATAAAAGCATGTCAAATACTGTCAATATAAAAAGGAAGTCACTCAAAGTTTATTTTTAGACTTTTCCTTTTTTTCCCAAATAATTGTTATCATTTCATTTCTTCTTTGCTTGACAGAGAGGATTATGACTGATCTATTTGGTATGAGTTGGTAGATCTAGAAGAAATGAATGGAAGTTAGAAACCAGCATATTTAGTCACAGACACCATCCCAAAATAGAATAGGGTGTCTTGAATGGGCCACATATCCTTCTTTACTTGTGGTCCTTGGTCAACAGCTTTAAGAAAAATTGTGGAGGAAATTCTTGAAATGCATTATCCCTTAAGTCTTCATAACTTTAACCTTTTGGAATATGCATTTTTATAATTTTTTTCCTATCTCTGTCTTTTGTTCCTCTCCCCTCCCCCCAAGAAAAAATTTGTAAAAAAGAAAATAAAAAGGGCAAACAAACTAGAATGTCACATTAAATCGCATGTATGGAGATATGTAAGGAAACTTATATGAGATGTCCATATGCAGTTCTTTCATATAAACACACATCTTTCCCTTATGCAAACAGTACCTTCAAATGCATTAAAAATAAACAAGCATCATCTATCTTGTGCTACAGAAACCAAAAAGAAGGTCAGTTCTTTTTAATGCCATCATGAAGCCAGAGCCAACGGAGAAACTATAGCAGCAGGGATGCTACTCAGAATGAGGTCTTATTTGGACTCATACTTGGGTCCAGCTCTAATGCGTGGGAAAATAAAAAAAAAATTCTTTTCTAAAAACAAAGAAGGTAGAGTACACAGCTGGGGGTAGAACTGAAAGGAACAGTCTTGAAAACAGACCTGATTCAGTCAAGCTACTGCATTATTCTAGTAAGCCATGGTTGGGTGAAGATGAAACAGGCCATGAATCCCTTACCAGATTACCTCCTAAATAGGACTTTAGCCTTACTGGAAGGCTATCCCCTATTGATAGCTGCCCTGCCAGCTAGGCCATAAAACCCTGTGATGTTGGGCTAGCAGGAGTATCAGTTGTCGAGAAATTCAATTTGTTTAGCTAGCATTCAGCATTTTTGCTCTTGGTTTGGAAAAAAGAACATATTTGTGTATAAAGTTCCCTATTATAGCAGTTGTCCTGAAACACTTCGATTTAAATTGCCCTAGAGTTCAAGGGTAGAAAATAATAACATACACATATAATACATACACATATGTATATATATGTATATACATATATATACATACATTTGTATATATACACACATGCATCCACAAATTCTATACTACTTTTTATGTGTATATTCTCAAACATACATATAGATATCAACCATACCCAATACTACACTGAAAGAGGGAGACAGGATTATTTGCTATAATAATACTTGATTAATGACCTCATGGTTTGGAAATGATCAGATTCTCCTCTGAACTTGAATCATTCAAAGAGGTAAGGATAAATGTAGGTTTGCTAATTACATTGTCCACAAATTCAATTATACTCTTTAGACGTCAGTTCTCTTTGATCTCTCTGCAGCTTTGACATATTAACCTTCCTGATATTCTTACCTATCTTGTATCCCAGGACCCCAGACTCTTTTTTTTCTTTCATCTTTTTGCAGTTTTTAGAACAGAAGGAGGCAAACATAAAAAATTAGTTCTAATAAATCACTCCATTTTCATTACTATTACTATTGCTATTACTATACTGCTCATTACTCCCCTTTAGACAAAAGCATATACTTTATTCTTTTTTACTTTTGTCTGATATTATTCTTCAAATCACCATTATTGTGTCAATGTGATTAGATTTTAGTCAAAGCTAGACAATCCATCTAGCTAACCATTTAGCCAGTACTAACCTCTTCCTGATGCTGAACAACATTTCCAAATGCCCATTGGACATATTAAAAATACAACAAGTTACAGATTGAATTGCAATTCCTCTCCTACCTTCTACTTCTATCCAAGCCTGGCTAGACCTCTTCCTAACTTCTCTAATTATGCTGATGCTAGCCCCATTGCCTAAACTGAAAAACCTTTTAATTTGTTATTCTCTTCACTTAATACAATCTACCAATATGCTATTATTTTACCCTCTAGAATGTCTCTCACATCTCTCATTTCTTTTCTACTTAAACTACTACCACTCTAGACTTGTTCTTATTGCTTCTCAGAAGCTTAATTTTCCTCTCTGTTCAGTTATTTTTTTCCCTTTCTGATAGATTTGCTCATGCAGCTGTCAAAATAGTCTTCCTAAGACATATTTGATTGTATCATCCATCTATTCAAAAACTTTTACTGTAAAGATGCTTGACAGGTTTTGTTTGCAACAGAATGTTTGGCAATCTGATGTCATCTATGGGTCCTTTCTCAGAACACTGTAATTAAATGCATAATAGAAAATAACTATGATTATGAAGGAAACCTATTAAACCAATTAAAGAAAATGTAATCATCAAATTATTAGCAAGTTCCTGGATTCCAAATTAAGCACCCCAGATTTAGTGGATCTCTGTCATTTATAGTATGATTTACCAACTTGTGACCCTGGGACCTAAGTCCTTTCATAGACTCTTAAGTAGAGACAAGGTCAGAGATAACAAATTTTGTTGTCAAAAAGCATTGGATTAAATTTTTAATTTGGACAAATTCAGTCTTGTGACTAAGTGAAAATCATTTATACCTGAGGTTCAATGGAATATTTCTAAGGCTTACAACTTGCCAAAAGGACTTGTCAATCTGAAATATTTGTAAATTTCCAATCAATCAATATTTATTAAGTACCTTTTATTAGACATTGTGCTTGCTACCTAGTCATATAAATAGTCTAGCTAAGTAAAAAACAAGTAATCATTTGAACACATTATAAATATCTAGTCACATTTTATACTACTCTCTATTCTCTCAAACAATTCTAGTCAAACTAAACTATTATCTTGTCTTTGACCTTATCATATCTTCTGTGTCTTGGTGAATTCATATAGATTATTGCTGCCTTTCTTAACCCACAGCTCAGGCACAGTCTGTTTCAAGGACCTTTCTCTGATTTACCTTGAATGAATGATCTTTTTCTCCTTAGACTCTTCCTAGTTTAAGTTCATAGACCTGTGTTAAGAATTCCAGGTCTAGGGAGATCTTCCTTTTTTCTTTTTTCCCCTCTAGCTAAAAATCACACTTTGGGATGAAACCTTTCCCATTGACCCTCTATTTTTTTTGTTTCTTTCTTTACTCTTTTTTTGTTGGTTTTTTTGCAAGGCAAATGTGGTTAAGTGGCTTGCCCAAGGCCACACAGCTAGGTAATTATTATTAAGTGTCTGAGGTCCAATTTGAACTCAGGTACTCCTGACTCCAGGACTGTTGCTCTATGGACTGAGCCACTTAGCTGCCCCTATTTTTTTTTATTTCTTAACTCTAATTTATCTTTCATGTATGTATATATGCATAGATACACACAAATATGTATCGATGCCTTCATAAATACACATGCCTATATATGTATATTGTGTGTGTGCATAATGGTTGTATACAAGTGTGTTTATACACAGTTGTATAATAGTTCAAATGTTGTCCTACATATTAGACTATTATCTTTTTGAAATCAAGGACTGCTTTTTGCCTCTCTTTGTATACCCAGTGTTTAGAACATATTCAAGGACTTAAATAAATGCTTGTTAATTTGTTGAATTTCTGTGTCTCTCCTTTGCACTCACCAGATTTGGTCTTGTATCTTAGTAATTTTATTTCTCATATCATCTACTATTATGCTTCTCAAGTAGACCATCAGAGAATTGCATTGTCTTTGTATCATTATTTCCTAGTATATTGCTGTGCTCGTTGTTTCAATGAATGAGTAAAAACTGAATGTATTAAGGACTTATATGATAAACACTAGCTACATGCTAGGGATAAAAATAGAAGAACTGAAATTGGTCCTACTCTTAAAGAATTTACATTCTAATTGGGGAAGACAAATGAAGGTCAACTGTAGGGCAGTTGACAAGTCCCAGAAAATAAGTTTATTTTAGTTACTTAATGAATGCTGGTTCAACTAAATTCAAATGAATTAAGGAAATATTTATATAATTATACCAATGATAGGATGGGGTTGGGTTTGGAGTAAAGTGCTAAAAAGAAGAGACTGTATATATGATAGTATAATGTTTGTTCTTCATTTTCAAAGAAGACCATGGCATTAAGGAAGTGATGTCATGACAAGCACATTAATTGGATTTGATTGAGGGGCTGTGCTAAGTTATCAGTCTCATTTCCTCTTCCAGTGTCAGTGGCCAGATGGCCCTGGATGCAAGGCAATCACGGTTAAGTGACTTACCCAAAATCACACAGGCAAATGTCTAAGACCAGATTCTAACTTCCATCCTCCTGACTCCAAGGTCAACACTGTCACTGTTCTACCTAGCTACATGATGATATGCAATGACATAATGATACTAGAATGAGAGGATGATGGTATCTGTCAAAAGATAAAGATGGTACAGATAATATGAATGAAGGAAAGAATGTGTGTTAATAAATCTTCCTGGCCACTGATAACTTTCTGAGATAGAAGAGTATAGTTTGAGATACGTTGGTATTAGTTGTTTTTAATAAGTAGTGAATAACAGAATTTTTAGGGAAATTATTATTTTCTAAATTGATAAAAAATTTCTAAGAAAATTCAAAGGTGATATGTCAATATTGGTAAAGATAATGTAGTATACAATGAAAACCACATGTGGTAAATTGCCAAATTTCCCTCCCCACTAAGATATAAAAAATTGAATGCATTCTTATGTTAGCATTTGAAAGTATATATATTCAATTTTTTTGCTTTTGTTCAAATTTGTTTCCCCTTTTTATCTTTAGTTCAAATTTTTATCCTTTTCTTCTAGTCAACTAGAAAAATACTCTTTGTCTCATTATTTATATCTACAGGATATATGCTAAGTGTATTGTAACCACCAAAGAGAGCTAGTTTCTAGTTTTGACAGTACTATTCTCTAGTTTTATAATCATAGCAAAAATACTTTGTGTCTATGGGACTTTTTACCACATTAAAAATAATGGTGGTAAAGTGAATCAGTGTTACCTGTCCACCAATATATAGAGTAACTCCATGTGGCAACGTTTTGTTAGTATGCAATATCTTTGCTACCAATCTTCATTTATCTGTGACCCCATTTCTTGAGTCACTATACTAAGTCACTGGTGAGGAGAGCAAACCAGGGTAGAGAAATTGGAAGTATCCAGACCGAATGGAAAGATATGCCCAGATTGTTTGATTTGAGGAAATTGCAAGATTTTTAAATGTTCTCAATGGAACTGAGTTGCTGAAACTAAGACCTACATTTAAAAATAATGTATTTTCCATTTGTGATAAGGCTTGGAATATTGCACTAAGCAAAAAAACAAAATTAAAGATTTGCCCAAAGGACAATGGAGATGTCCAGATTGGATGTGAGCAGGCTATAATATATTATAAATTATAAATTATGCATGCCATATGTAATAAATTACATAATGAAATAACTATATCATCAAAAAATATTTGGGTTGCTAAAGCATGAAGATACTAATAAATAGTTCATGGCCTGCATTGCTATTCTCTTGATGTTAAGAGAAGGTAAATTGTGGGGGAGTCCTCATTGCACAAAATGAGAAGACTTGGATGGGATGCTATCTGCATCATTGGTGGGCATACCTACAATGATGAGATAATTCTTTCATTGGAATTTTAGGATTTATTTTTACTTTAACATTTTATTCATGCACTTTTAATCAATAGTTATATTTTTTTCCAAAGTTACACATTGAATTAATGTCCAATCTGAGGCTAAAACCTAGGTCTACTAACTTTTTTCTTATTCCATTATACTAGAAAGCTTACTTGATAGGCAGTCCACAGCATGGTTGAAAAACCTTTCAAAAGGGACAGAATAACCTTTTTGGGAAAAAAGAACAGATATGGGTGAGAGAACTGACTGGAGATCTTTAGCTGTTTTTTTGCAAGGAGAAAAACTCAATAGAGGGTTTTTATTGGGTAATGGATAGAGTTGAAGATGGCCTTTCTTTATTGGGTTATGGATAGAGTTGAAGGTGGCCTTTAGTGAAAGAAATGTAGTTCTCACCTATAAATGAAAACCTCTCTAACAGAATAGTTGGAGAATTTCTACTAAATCATAAGTTCTTTGAGGGGAAAACATGCACACACATATGTGTATATACATAATATAAATACATATATATATATATATATATGTGTGTGTGTGTGTGTGTGTGTGTGTGTGTGTTTATTTCAGTTTCTGTGTCCACTCCAAGTGCCTGGAAAAAGGTGCTTACTAAACCATTTGTTGATTGATTAAAAATTGAAGGCCAACTGGAACAGCATCTCCAGCATTCATCAGGAAACAGTGATTATGATCCTCCCCAACTCTGTTAAGAAGGGAGAATGTTAGATGAAATCCCCAACAAGGAACAGCAGAACCATGATTCCCAGAGAAGGGCAGGAGAGATGTAACACCTATCAGGATATTGTGATAACATTGGTAGATGAAATCATCAGCTTTATAGCATCAAAGGCATAAATTGTCCTGCTAAAGTAATTGCTTTTTGTGTAATTCTCACACAAATCTAGTGAATTTGTGGGAGGATCATTGGGAAGGCTCATCATTAGAGAGAAAGTGTAGGGCCTGGAGTAAAAAATCCTGAGTTCAAATTTGAACTCAGTCATTTGTAAACTGTATGGAAAAAAGTCACTTAAACTTTGTCTCAGTTTCCTCAACTGTAAAAAATTCCCCAGAAAAAAACTGTAATAGCATCTACCTTGCATAGTTGTTGTGAGGATCACAATAAAATGAGGTGATATTAGTAAAAAAGTGTGTTTAACACAGTTCCTGGGGCATAGTGGATGCTATAAAATGCTTTATTTTCTTCCTTTCTCTTCTTCTCCTTCCCTTCATCATCCTGCAATATCAGATCAGCACCATTGCTCAAATCACTAATACCCTGTACCCTTTTGACTGTAGGAAAGAGCCATGAGCTCCAAAGCCTCCGCTGAATGAGTGGGATCAGGTCATCTTCCTCACAGCTACAGTCCTTGAGGATCCTCCATCATGGCTCAGTTTGGAAGTTTCTCCCCCTCTTTTAGTTTCCTTTTCTTCCCCTACTAGATTGCAAATTCCAAGAGGAAAAGGATTTTCTCTTTTCTCTCTCTCTCTCTCTCTCTCTCTCTCTGTTTTTGTGTCTGTGTCTGTGTATATATATATATATATATATATATATATATATATATATATATATACACACATATATGCACACATAGCTATGTAAGTATGCATGCCCATATGTATCCTCAGAACATTACACAATACCTGGTCAATAATAACTGTGTCTATTAACTGAATTACTGAAAGGGAGCCAAACAGGGAAAGAATTTGTAATTTTTCTATTTTCATACTAATTTCCTTTTCTTGTATTCTCTAATTTATTAATAAAAGAAAACACATTAGTTGGGGCTCATAAGATATGATCTAGAACCTTGAAAAGATTTCTTAGACTCCAGGGGTGAGGAACCTTTAGAACTAGACACAATTGTACCATTAAATCATTCTTTCTCACTTCTGTCATGCCAGTAAGAATATCCAAATCTCTCATAGAACACTTTGGCATTCCAGCATTATCTATAAATTTTACTAGTTCACTTTCTACATATTTCCCTCTAGACCTCTTTACATGATGGTTTATTCAAGTTTCCAGTTCCTTTGAATATGAAGGAGGTCCCTTGGTGGCAACTGTGACTTTTTTAAACATAGTAGCAAGCACTTCTATGAAAAGGAAAAAATAAAAATAAAATTCAGTCAATCATATTTTGTGTACATAACAACAAAAATAAAAACATTTAGAAACAAGGCATATATCAACCAAGACTGAAAATCTTTTTTAGGAGACAAACAGTGAACAGGAAAAAAAAATTGATTCTTGTATATTTAGGTTTGCAACAAATATTAACAGTGAAATCTCTATGTAACAAATATACCACCAAAGTCCAGGTTACACTCTAGTTATCAGAGGAATAAGTGATACTTCTTGCTCCTATTGCTTCATCTTGTTGGTCCTATATGTGAATTTACAAATAGGATCAATTTTTGTTGAAACTGTGGAATAGGTGAAGTACATCACTGGTATGTACAACCTCCCTATTCTGGACTTCAGTTGCCTAACTGGGATGGTGATGGGGCTAGATGACTTTTAAGGTCTCTATCATCTCTGTAATAAATTTGTTTTATTTATTTCCTATTCAATTTTTGCATGCCTTTTTTTCTCTCTTGTGTTCAATGCCATTATGATCTAATCTCTTCCCTTATTGGACAAGGATTTTTGATGGTCCCTCCATTCATATTCAAATATGCATGGTCATAGCAATTGAAAGTGTTGCATCTTTCCAATGGCATTTACATTTTAACATATATCAACCAAGCAAGCAAAAAAATGGAAAATGTATAACAATGGTAGTTTATATGAAACAACAATAGCAATCAGGGAACTAATTTAACTAGGAGTGGTAATATGTGACAAATAACTTGAAATGTATTGTCAGAAGTATAATGTCCAGAACAAGAGAAGGATTAGTTTCATTATACTGTGATCAGATTACCACTGATGATACCACTCTTCAAGGGAGACAATTACTATTCCAAGCATTCTCAAATAAACATAACCAATACAATTAATAGAGTTGAAATATCTTTTTGCAAAACAAACATAATAAATATGAGGAGTTGTGGTGGTGATCATTAAAAAAGGAATTATTCTCAAATAAATAAATCCTGAAACAATTAGGTAAAAACATAGTGATCTGATTGAATCAAGTTCATTGCAGTTCAGAACTATGCAGAAACTATATGTTTCTCATAATATACTACAGACTCCTTTGACACAAAGAGGAAACATATGAGGAACTTGAGAAATGCATGATCTTTTCTCAATTCTCATTTATATTGACTTCTCTGAAACCTTTAATACTTTTTGCATTCTCTTTTCTCTAGGCTTTTGGGATATTGTCCCTTGGTTCTCTTCTAACCTGTGTGGCTACTCCTCTACCTCCTTTTATAGATTCTCTCTCAGATTATGCCCTCTAACTGTGGCATCCTTCAGAATTCTATCCTGGCCCCCTTTCTGCTCTCCCTCCCTGCTACTTTACCTGGTGATCTCATCAGTCCCATGAATTTACTTAGCATCTTTATGCTAATGATTCTCAAATTCACCTACCTTGCCCCAATTTTGCTGTTGACTTCCAATCTCATATCTCCAAATATCTTTCAAATGTATTGCACTGCATATTCAGTGAATACCTTAAATTCAACATTGATAAAAACAAAACTCATTATATTTTCCTCTTTATTATGGAAGGAAGGAAGGAGGGAAAAAGAGAAGGAAGGAAGAAAGGAGAGGAAAATAGGAAGAAGGGAGAGAAGGAAGGCAGGAAGGAAGAAACTTAGACCAATGGGAAGAATTTACAGGAAGAAAAGAATTTGGGCCAATGAGTAGAAAAATTTGGCTCAAAATAAGCAATGTTATTCTGCCAGGGTAAACCATTTCATAATTAACAAGCTGTCTTGTAACATCATGAGTTTCTTTTTACTAAATATATTCAAACAGAAACTATTAATCTGTTATATGAAGGAAATGATAGTAGTTATTATAAAATTGATTAGTCTGTTGAAATAGATAACCTTAAGATTGAATTCCCTCTATTAGAATGCTAAATTCAATCTAAAAGGTATAGCTGTGATATTTGAATTTCAGACAATAGCTGATAGATATCATAGATAACAAATCATGGAGTATTGGTTTTCATATAGAACAACTGGGTTTAACTCCCAAGTTTTTCCTCTTACCTTTGATAGTCATTTCATTCCTCTATATCTCAGTTAATTTAGCTGTACAATGGGAATAAAAATAATTATAGCACCTAATTGTTATTTTTGTTAGTATTTAAATGAGAATATATGTAAAAATACTTTATAAATTATAATGTAACCTTAAAATGTATGTATTCCTGTCACAGAACGAATGCTATGAATATAGTTTGTCTCTTCTTGATGAATCTGTCCACTATATCATTTATATCTATATGTAAGATATCCAAGTCAACTTATCTCTTTCATAGACAACATTTTTCTAGGGAGCAGAACCAAGAGAGCATTATACACATTAACAACAACATTGTGAGGTGATTCAACCTTGATGGATGCAGCTCCTCTCCACAGTTCAGAGATCTAGGACAACCTGGGGAGACCTGTTATGACCAACCCTATTCACATCCAGTGGAAGAAAAACAAAACAAAATAAAACCAAAAAACCCTGCAAAATCTGAATGAATGCTACATTCACTTTTTTTTTTTGGATTTTCAAGGCAACGGGGTTAAGTGACTTGCCTAAAATCACACAGCTAGGTAATTATTAAATGTCTGAGGTCACATTTGAACTCAGGTCCTTCTAACTCTAGGGCCAGTGCTCTATCCACTGAGCAACCTAGTCACTTTTTAAAAATTTCTCATGTATTTCTTTCCTTTCTCATGTACTTCTTTGTTTTCTCTTAATTCTAATTCTTCATACCTATAAAGACTAATCTGTAAATACGTTAAACAAAATGTGTATGCACAATATTCACCTGATTGTTCATCACCGAGGGGAGGGAAGTGGGAAGGGAGGGTGGAAGAAAATCATGTAACTGAATAATATGCATATGCATGTTCATGAATATCGAAAAACTTTCATAGCATATAATTGGAAAAATAAAATAAAACATCATGTGAAAAAAATAAAGAGTACAGTAGCCAAGACAGAGAAAAAAAATAGAAACATTTTTCTATTTATTACTTTATGAAAGTATGTGCATATACAATAAGTTGACAAAAAGAGAGGCAACAAAGGCATTAGATTCCCTGGTACCATATCTTTCTGTAGCATGCAAGAATGTGAAATATAATCAGTAAGAGATGACCTCATTACCAGAGTTTAATAAAGAATGCCTTTTCTGATGGGAATGTATCTGGGTTGGAGAGTGAGAAATAAAGATAAATGTTAATGACAAAACAAAACAAAATTAATTTTAAATTCTTTAATTTTTGTCCCATTTTACTTTGGTTTCTTGAATGCAGACCACTGACTTGATCCAAAAATGATCATCATAGGTTTAGATACTTAATCAAAATTCAATTTTGTATTCAAAAGTATGAATTTGCTTATTTGAGGGAAATTTCCTAACTGGGACCACTTCCAAAAATCACTTTAATGTAGCTACATGGAATTTTCTCCAAGGTTTCATTTATTCCTTCTCCACACCTCTTCCCTGGTGCATAGAGCCACATCTGTCTGTTTTCTGCCTTATCAAGCAGACATCTACATCTGCACGGAAAACTCAACTTCCTCAGCTCTAAACCTGTATCTGATTGTGGTAATAAAGCTCGACTTCCTCAGTTCAAACATACATCAGACAAGACCAATTACTTCAAATGACTCATAGCAACAGGCAAAGGAAGAGTCTTCTTTTCAAAGTCTTTGAACTTCCACTGCTTCAAAGGTGTCCTAAAGTGCAGTTATGAGGCGATTGTCTAAAATTGCCAAATTACCAGGTTCCAAGCTTTGACATTTGTTATTTTGAGTAACTAGACAAAGGAAAATAGCAGGATTACCTACCTACCAAGAGGAAAAAGCTTCCCCCTCTCCCCAATTGATGTCTTAGGTAAGCATATTTAATATAATATATTCCTGGACAAGAAACAGGAAAGAAGTTATACCTTAATGAATCTTAAAATATGAAGTTAGACACTAAGAATTTTAAAGTTTTGAGCTCTAAAAATATTACCAAAGACTTAAAAATATAATTCACCGAGTTGAGAGTAGAAAGAAATGTTAAGGATTTCTTAAGAGAAGACAGCTATCCTGGGTGACATCTGACTTGGAATTCTGAATAAAAGGAACTGACATTCCTTTCATTTTCCTCAAGTCTCATGGTGTCATCTGTGTGAGGTAGACATTAAATTCCTTGCTGCTGATCAACTTTTCAGGAACTTGTGTCAATTGATATGACTTCCCCTTCCAGTTGCCTCTATCTTCATATATTTTGTATATATATCATGACAACTTTCTTGAATACTTTTATTTCTAATTCAGATTTTAAAGTCCACTCTCTCTATCCTTGATATATCCTTAATTGATAAATTAGACAGGAGATGATCATTTGTTTCCCATAGCTATCCAAAGATCTCAATATCTCCTTTGTATGAAATTCAGAATAAATATGATATGTGAGACAGTGTCTATAATTATGCTTAACAAAATGATAAATATATATATATATATATATATATAATGCTATAATATATACATAAGCCAATTAGTCAGATAAAACTTTTTTTAGTCAATAACCTTTCCTATTATCTGTTGCTCTCATTTTTTAATTGGACTTTTAGTAATCAAAAACATTTGAGTCTGTATTTTTCCTACACATTCTTAATATTAACTTATGATAATTATATTATTTTACATCTAGAAATTATTTTAGAAACACTTATCCAACCCTTAAAGAATTTATGTAAATACTATTTATTACAGTGAAGATGTTTCAGACTTTTCCCTAGCATTCTCTGCAGGTTAGAACCGAAAAGATATGTCAACATTCTGAAAACTTTCTAACTGAATTTTGTTCTTTTAAAATATCATGATTCTTTGTCTTGTTCTAATCTAAGGGAAATAACTTTTGGGTAATTACTGACAAAATATTATTAACAAGCATTCATTTAACTTTATAACATTGTAGGCAAGTGATGTTTGAGCAAAAGTTTCATACAAGATTTTAAAAATAGCACAGATCCTGCAAATAAATCTCCTAGTCAAGTTTTATCTTGTGTGCTTCACATTGTACAGCCCTTGTATAGGAAATGGAGTGTATTTAATATTGATGACTTTGTATGTGTCATTTAATCATCCATATTGATTGGATTTCATCAGAATGTGGGACTTGGACAGAAGCTTTGATTATCCTGTAAGGATTCTTTGCAGTTTTCTGTTACCCAACACCATTTCAGTGCACCTTCTGGTGTGATATCACTTTCACAATCAATACCTGAAAACACACACACACACACACACACACACACACACACACACACACACTCACAGTCACACTCACCTCCAGGAAAAACGTAGGAATAATCTACTTCACAGTTCTTTTTTGCACGTAGATTAAACCTCTCCAATTGAAAAAAGGTTTATTGCATATTTTAATGTAAGATGAAGATGGGGGAAAAAACCATGAAAGGGTCTCCATGGATTGCTTGTGTAATTTGTACATCATTTTTTATTTAAAAGTGTCATACTCTCCTTTTAAATTTTGATTGACATTTGTGAATGGATCAATTTTTAACAGTCAAATTTTAGAATTTCATTTTTTTCTGTTGTTCTAGATAAAAGTTATCCACAAATATATTATTTGGATGAACTGATATCATAGGAAAACATTATGTTAGTCCAAAATCATTTTGCATGGATTTTGCTATTGTAAAAACTCCATTGGACTTTCCTTACTTATAGCTTATTTAGATTAAGTTTATTTTCATTTACCTAAGTTGTCTTACTAAGAATTGACAAAGCTTGTACCCCAAAGCACCATCTATGAAGTATTTTTTAAATCAAATTTTATGTAGTTTGTTGAAGGCATCTTTAATGTTCACTGTAGCAAGGGAACTAAAGAAAGTTTTATTATCTTTCCCCTGAAACATGGAATTTGCTTACAGGCAAATTATCAATATCTTATTGGTTATGGCTGGACAAACTTCCAGAAACTAATTGGAAACAGCCATATGATTAAGAACAGCTGATTATTAAATTTTCAATGTGAGCATTTAAACCTCAGAAATTTACAACTGTTGCAAATCAGTGCTAGTTTTATTATTTTGTTAATTGTCTATATTTGAGTAAGTAAATAGTGGAAATGTTAATAATGCAGATTAAACATAAGAGTGTTGTTAATATATATATAATATATATATATATATATATATATATATATATATATATATTTTTTTTTTCTCCTGATAGCAGATTGTTAAGCGTTTATTTGGATATCACTGGGAGAGTGGACATTGCTGTTATTGTTTTTGCTGTTGTTTTGGTGATGGTGATGGTGTCAGTTCAGACTTGTGCAACTCTCTGTGACCTCATTTGGAGTTTTCTTGGCCAAGATACTGGAGTGTTTGCCATTTTCTTCTCCAGCTCATTTTACAGATGAGAAAACTAAGGCAACTAGAATTAAGTGACGTGCCCAATGTCACACAGCTAGTGTCTGAAAACTAGTTTGAACTCATGGAAGTGAGTTTTCCTGATTTCAAGCCAGCTAGAATTCATCAGATTTACTCCTCTCATTTTTTGTTTTAGGTTTTTGCAAGGGAAAAATGGAGTTAAGTGGCTTGCCTAAGGCCACACAGCTAAGTAATTATTAAGTGTCTGAGGCCATATTTGAACTCAGGTACTCCAGGGCTGGTGCTCTATGCACTGCGTCACCTAGCTGCCCTCCTCTCATGTTTTAAATGAAAAAACATAGGTTCAAAAATAGTCTGAGGAATACATAAAGATGGAAAGAAATTTAGAAGGCATGTATCTAATCCTCATTTTGAAGATGAATTAATTAGGATCAGGAGAAATTAAGAACTTTCCTAAGATCACACAGACAATAAAGTATCATTAAGATTTGAACTATATCATCTGACCCCATATATTGAGTGGCAATGCTGAGACCAGGACCAAATCTGCTTTTAGTACTATGAAGTCAAATTTTGTTATACCAGAGTATTGTTAGATACTTAGATCATGGGCCATGGAAATAAATCTTCCTCATATAAAACTTAAAAGTCCCACTGGGGCCAGCTACTCACATTCCACTGTTCCTTAGTACATTTTCTCAGTGAATGTTTATGGAGGTCTGTGGGGAAACCAGCAACCCCTACCTCTACCCAACTATTTACTACTATTCTTGTTCCATTTTTTTTCTCAACTTCTCTGCCTACAACTTCTTGAGACTCATATTTTTTTCGATCCTCCTTCTATATATCTATTTTAGGGGATAAAAAGATTCTACATTTGTAAAAGAACTAAATTTGAATTTAAATTCATAGTTTAATAGGTTAGATGATGCTTCAAAAAGATGTATTCAGAAACAGTTGAATGACTGGGCTCAATTCAATTTAATAAATATTAATACTATATACTAGGTTTGACACATGCTTATTCTTACTGAGAAAAAAACCCCAAACAAAACCTATATACACAAAGAGGTGCTGCCCTCAAGAAGCTTACAATCTATTTATTAATGGTTTAGCAGAAAAGTGGCAGAATGCCTCTAAAAGGATCTATGCTTGACCCTGTGCTATTCAAGATTTTTACAGGTGACTTAAATGAAGCTATCATTTGTATTGCAGCCAGATCCAGAGGTCAGCTGGTGGGGGCCAGGGAAATCCTAGAGACAGCTAGGGTTCTTTGAAGTGAAGAAATCACGAAACTTTCTGACTCATTAATTTTAATTCTCAGGTTACAGCAAAAAGTTGCAAGTTAATTCACAGAGTTTTCTTAGCAAGGCAAAGAAAATGAATTTTTAAAGAAGATAATAAGTTTAAGCAAAGAAGAAACAGCTCCAAGAGAACATCAGGAACAGTTAAGAATGGAAAAGGTGGAGAAGAGAAGTAGCAGAATTCAGAAGGAAGTAACTAACTGGCCTAATTAGCTAAAGTCAGCATTTTGGAGAAGATGAGCAGAATTCTTATAGTGAGGATAGCCCACCTCCTGTGCAAGGAGGAGTTAGAGGAGGGTTTGGGGTGTCATCAGGAGAGACTTAATGAATGACATATGGTTGTGTTTCTGTACATGTCTGGGGGAATGCAGAGTTTTAAATTAACCTTAACTTCTCAAATTAAGATTAAAAGACTGCAGCATGACTGGGAATTTGGGTCTTTGTTAACATAAGTAGTCTTGAAGAATTTATAGTGTATGACTAGGAGAGCCTAGTGAGATAACTTGGAGACACTACTTTAGATAGGATTATATGGCAGACTAGTACAGAGTCAATATTGGGAAGATTTAACAGTTTCAAAAGATTAACTATTTTAAGTGTCTATTTGCTAAGTAAATTCCTTGCTTAAAGAGATTGCTGACCCTATAATATTTGTCTCTAAATACAGAAAATAGGGGGAAAATTAAATTTCTTTCTATTCAGAATTCCCCTGCTTCAATATATTAAAAAAATTTACAGATGACAAAAGACAGGAGTGGATACTAAATATGAAATGATAAAGTAAGGATACAAAAGGATGTTGAAAGGTTAGAATATTGAGTTGAATGAAATATATTTAAATTTAATATTAAATAAAATTAAATTCTTGCATTTAGGTTCACAAGATCAATTTTTCAAGAGTCTTACTGAGATAGCATTTATTCTGACATTGATCTGAAGGTTTTAGTGGATTGCAAGCCCTCTAGCATTCACCACTGTTATGTGGCAAAGCAAACAGCTAATTCATGCTGGGGATGTATTAAGAGAGGAATAGCTCCCAGGATTAGAAAAGTGAAAGATGTTCTGTATTCTGTCAATATTTGCCCTGATTTACAGTATTGTGTTCAGTTTCAGGCATCATGGTTTAGAAGGATACTGATCAATTGTAGAATAAACAGGAAAATACTGTCCAGATGGTAAAGGACTTTGAGTCTATAGTATCAAGACAAGGTAAAAGAACTAGGCAAGTTTGACCTAGAGAAAAGAAGATTCAGGGTGAACAGATAATATGTTTAAGTGGTTGATGGGCTATTGTGTGGAAAAGAGATCAAATTTGTTCTTTCTGGCCTCCAAAGGTAATACTTAGAGCAATGAGTAGAAGTAACAAAGGCAAATTTAGTTTTGATTTTGGAGAAAAACAAATCAACAAAAGCAACTTAATTTCCTAACAGAGCTATCCAAAAGTGGGAAGATATGACTTGTTAGTTGATAAGTTTCCCTTTCTTTGTGATCATTAGATAGCAGCTCAACAGTCATTTGCCAGGTATGTTATAGTTAGGATTCCTTTGTTGTATAGATAGAACTAAATGTCCATTGGGCACCATTTCAATTCTCAAATTCAATTATTCTCTGACTTTTAGTCAGAAGAATTGAAATATATTCCTGTAGTTCAGTCATTTAAGTAGTTGGGTGACCTTGGGTATATCATGGTATCTTTCTTGAATTTGGTGTTTTAAACTAAAAACAGGAATAATAATAATAATAATAATAATAATAGTAATACCTGTCATGTCTATTCCATAGGGTTTTAATGAGGCGTAGGTGAAATAATTTATGTAAAATATAAAGTATTCTGTAAACATAAAATATTCATGATTATAAATTTTTTTTTGTAATTCAGAGGATAGTCCATTTCCAAAGTTAATGGAAATCTACCTATAGTAGGTACTATTTATACTTCTCATTAGTAATGGGACTTAAAATTCTGACTTGCATCTGAATTAATTTCTTATAAAAATATAATTTTTCAACTAAATATAAAGAAGATGGTTTTCAACATTGACTTTTTGTAATATTTTGAATTCCACATTTTTCTGTCTTCTTCCCTTCCCTCTCCCTATGACAGTGAGTAATTTGATATAGGTTATATTTATACACTCATGCAACTGAATTATTTTCAACAAGATTCATTAAGCATCTACTGTATTGCAATGCACTTTGCTAGATCACCAAGGAAATGGAGACAAAGTCAGAAAACTTCTTAAATTTCAAGGAGCAATTAACAATGCTAATTAAGTTTTCTTGGATATTTGTTTCCTTGCAATGGCACATTCATTATATCACAATTTAGGTAATTTCCAATAATTTCATTTTAAGTCTTTCACCAGAGAGTCTATACCTTCTTTGTGCTTGTGATATTACTTTTATTATTAATATATCTCAATCATCTTTATTTAATGGATCCTCTCTCAGTCAATGATATAGGTACTTTCCCCAACAAGACGGTGGACAGTTCCTCCTAAATAATTTCATATATGTTTAAAGCACAAAATATCTAACATTCTATGACCAACTGAGTTAGGATGGTCTTTAGATGATGAATCATGGTTCATTGGAGGCCCATACATGAAGACTTTTAGATAAGATAGGTTTGAGAGCCTGAATAACTTGTTTTCATGTTGCAAATCACCATGAGATATTAGCAAAGGAGATTATCTTTCAAATTCAGCTAAATGTAATGTAACACCAAAATTCCCTATGAATGTGTATATATATATATATATATATATATATATGTATATGTATATGTATATATACTTAAGAAATTCCTAATACTATTTTTTGCCTTAAATATATTGGTATTATGTCTGATAACCTTCTTTCCTCATTCAGACTGTCTACATAGTGGCAACATGACTGGTGAAAGGTGAAAGATTAGCAATTCTTTAATGTTATTAGTACATAGAGTACCAAACAATTACAATTCAATTTAAATCTACTCTTCTCTTTCTTCACTTCAACCACACCCTCACAATGCCATTTATTGAACTAACTGGATTTATATAAAAAAGGATTATTGAATCAAATTAGAAACATAATTTCAGAGTCAATAATTTGCCTGCAGAATTTGGACATCCATCAATTAGAAAATAAGCATTTATGTAGCGCGTACCCTATGCCAGACTGTATCCTAAGAAATGAGAATATAAAGTGAACCAGAAGATAACTTTTGTAAATATAGGCAGATACAAGTCATATAATTATAATAATAAAAATAATAATAATAATAATAATTTATATTGTGCCCATCATAAGAGGCATAATATCTTTTAAGCTTTCATTTATTTCCTCATTAATCTTTTTTTTTCATTTTTTAAAAATTTATTTTTATTAAAGATATTATTTGAGTTTTACAATTTTCCCACCAATCTTACTTCCCCCCCCCCATTGAAAGCAATCTGTCAGTCTTTACTTTGTTTCCATGTTGTACCTGGATCCAAATTGGGTGGGATGAGAGAGAAATCATATCCTTAGAGAAGAGACAAGAAGTCTAAGAGGTAACAAGATCAGACAATAAGGTATCTGTGTTTTTCTAAATTAAAGGGAATAGTCCTTGAACTTTGTTCATACTCCACAGCTCCTTATCTGGATAGATGGCACTCTCCTTTGCAGACAGACCCAAATTGCTCCCAATTCTTGCACTGATGGAATGGTTCTTGATCATCGCACCCATGTTGCTGTTAGAGTGTACAGTGTTTTTCTGGTTCTGCTCATCTCACTCAGCATCAGTTCATGCAAATCCCTCCAGGCTTCCAGGAAATCCCGTCCCTACTGGTTTCTAATAGAACAATGGCATTCCATGATATACATATACCACAGTTTGCTAAGCCATTCCCCAATTGAAGGAGATTTACTTGATTTCCAATTCTTTGCCACCACAAACAGGGCTGCTATAAATATGTTTGTACAAGTGATGTTTTACCCTTTTTCATCATCTCTTCAGGATATAGACCCAGTAGTGGTATTGCTGGGTCAAAGGGTATGCACATTTTTGTTGCCCTTTGGACATAGTTCCAAATAGCTCTCCAGAAGGGTTGGATGAGTTCACAGCTCCACCAACAGTGTAATAGTGTCCCAGATTTCCCACATACCCTTCCAACAATGATCATTATCCTTTCTGGTCATATTGGCCAATCTGAGAGGTGTGAGGTGGTACCTCAGAGAAGCTTTAATTTGCATTTCTCTAATAATTAATGATTTAGAGCATTTTTTTCATATGGCTATGAATTGCTTTGATCTCCTCATTTGTAAATTGCCTTTGCATATCCTTTGACCATTTGTCAATTGGTGACTGGCTTTTTTTCTTAAAAATATGACTCAATTCTCTGTATATTTTAGAAATCAGTCCTTTCTCAGAATCATTAGTTGTAAAGATTGTTTCCCAATTTACTACATTTCTTTAAATCTTGGTTACAGTGATTTTATCTTTGCAAAACTTTTTCATTTAATGTAATCAAAATCATCTAATTGGTTTTTGGTAATTTTCTCCAACTCTTCCCTAGTCATAAACTGCTACCCTTTCCATAGATCTGACAGGTAAACTAGTCCTTGATCTTTTAATTTGCTTATAATATTGTTTTTTATATCTAAGTCTTGTAAGTATTTGGATCTTATCTTGGTAAAGTGTATCAGGTGTTGGTCTAATCTAAGTTTCTTCCATACTAACTTCCAATTATCCCAGCAGTTTTTGTCAAAGAGGGAGTTTTTATCCCAATGGCTGGACATTTTGGGTTTATCAAACAGCAGATTACTATAATCATCTCCTGCTTTTACACCTAGTCTATTCGACTGGTCCACCACTCTATTTCTTAGCCAATACCAAACAGTTTTGATGACTGATGTTTTATAATATAATTTTAGATCAGGTAGGGCTAAGTCACCTTCTTTTACACTTTTTTCATTAAGCTCCTGGCAATTCTTGACTTTTCATTTCTCCATATGAATTTACTTACAATTTTTTATAACTCATTAAAGTAATTTTGTGGAATTTAATTGGTAGGAAACTAAACAGATAGGTTTAGTTTTGGTAGAATTGTCATTTTTGTTATATTAGCTCTATCTATCCATGAGCAGTTGATATTTGCCCAGTTATTTAAATCTGATTTAACTTGAGTGAGAAGAGTTTTATAATTGTTTTCAAAAAGATTCCGAGTCTGTCTTGGCAAATAGACTCCCAAGTATTTTAGATTGTCTGAGGTTACTTTGAATGGGATTTCTATTTCTTGATCTTCCTGATGGATCTTGCTAGACGTATATAGAAAAGTTGAGGATTTATGAGGGTTTATTTTATAATTTGCAACTTTGCTAAAATTGCTAATTGTTTTTAGTAGTTTTTTTGGATAATTTCTTGGGATTCTCTAGGTAGAACAACATGGCATCTGCAAAGAGTGAGAGTTTTATCTCTTCCTTCCCAATTCTAATTCCTTCAAATTCTTTTTCTTCTCTAATTGCTGATGCTAACATTTCTAATACAATATTGAATAGCAGTGGTGATAATGGACACACTTGTTTCACCCCTGACCTTATTGGGAATGCCTCTAGTCTCTCCCTATTGAATATAATACTTGTTTATGGTTTCAGACAGATACTGATAATTATTTTAGGGAACAGTCCATTTATTCCTACACTCTAGTGTTTTCAGTAGGAATGGATGCTGTATTTTGTCAAAAGCTTTTTCAGCATCTATTGATATAATCATATGATTTCTGATAGATTTGTTGTTGATATAATTGAGTATACTTATAGTTTTACTAATATTGAACCAACCCTGCATTCCTGGAATAAATCCTACTTGATCATAATGTATTATCATAGTGATTACTTGTTGTAATCATTTTTCTAAGATTTTATTTAAGATTTTTGCATCTATATTCATCAGGGAAATAGGTCTATAATTTTCTTTTTCTGTTTTAAAACTTCCTGGTTTAGGTAACAGCACCATATTGACTTCAAAGAAAGAGTTAGGAAGAGTTCCATCTTTCCCTATTTTTCCAAAGAGTTTATATAGAATTGGAACCAATTGTTCCTTAAATATTTGGTAGAATTAGCTTGTGAATCCATCAGGCCCTGGAGATCTTTTCTTAGGGAGTTCAATGATGACTTGTTGAATTTCTTTTTCTGAGATAGGGTTGTTTAGGTATTTAATCTCTTCTTCATTTAACCTGGACAACTTATATTTTTGTAAATATTCATCCATGTCACTTAGATTATCAAATTTATTGGCATAGAGTTGGGCAAAATAATTTCAAATTATTACTTTAATTTCCTCCTCATTGGTGGTGAGTTCATTTTTTTTCATTTATGATACTAGCAATTTGGTTTTCTTCTTTCTTTTTTTAATCAAATTGATCAGTTTTATCAATTTTATTGGTTTTTTCATAATACCAACTTTTGGTTTTATTTATTAATTTAATAATTTTTTGCTTTTGATTTTATTAATTTCTCCTTTAATTTTTAGAATTTCTAACTTGGTATTTGATTGGGGATTTTTGATTTGTTCTTTCTCTAATTTTTTTAGTTGCATGTTTAGTTCATTGATTTCCTCTTTCTCCAATTTATTCATGTAAGCATTTAGAGCTATAATATATCCCCTGAGAGTCACCTTGAATGAATCCCATAGGTTTTGGCTTGTTGTTTCATTATTATCATTATCTAGGATAAAATCGTTAAATCTTTCTAGAACTTTTTTTTTTTGGTCCACTCATTTTTTTAAAATGAGGTTATTCAATTTACAATTTGTTCTGGATCTTTGTCTCCTTGGCCCAATATTGCATATGATTTTTATTGCATTGTGATGTGATAAAGATGTATTCACTGTTTCTGCCTTTCTGCAGTTGATCATTAGGTTTTTATGTCCTAGTACATGGTCAATTTTTGTATAAGTTCCATGTACTGCAGAGAAAAAGGTGTATTCCTTTCTATCCCCATTCAGTTTCCTCCATAAGTCTACCATATCTAATTTTTCTAACAATCTATTTACCTCCTTAACGTCTTTCTTGTTTATTTTATGATTTGATTTACCTAGATCTGAGAGTGGGAGGTTGAGGTCTCCCACTAGTAGAGTTTTGGTGGCTATATATCTTCCTGTAGTTTTTTCAGCTTCTCCTCTAAAAATTTGGATGCTGTCCCACTGGGAGCATATATATATATATGTGTATATATATATATATATATATATATATATATATATATATATATTATATATATGTATGTATATATGTATATATATATATATGTATATATGTATAGTCAGTATTGAAATAACTTTATTGTCTTTGGTATCTTTTAGGAGGATAAAGTTTCCTTCCTTTTCTCTTTTAAGGCTATCTATTTTTACTGCTGCTTTGTCTGAGATAAGGATTGCTACCCCTGCTTTTTTTTACTTCAGGTGAAGCAAAATAGATTTTGTTCCAACCTTTTACCTTTACTCTATATGTATCTTTCTGCTTCAAATGAGTTTCTTGTAAGCAGCATATTGTAGGATTCTGGTTTTTAATCCACACCTCTATTTGCTTAAGTTTTAAAGGAGAGTTCATCCCATTCACATTTAAAGTTATGATTACTAATTCTTTATTGCCCTCTGTACTATTTTCCCTCTGTTTGTGTTTTCCCCTTCCCCCCCTTTATCCATATTCCCCAGTATTTTGTTTCTGAATACCACCCCCTTCATTTTGTTTGCCCTCCTATATCACACTTCCCCTTTCTTTCCCCTTTCCCTTTTTCCCTTTTCCCTTCCCTTCCTTTTGTTATTTCCCCTTTTTTCCCCTACTCCCCTTCCCTTTCTCCATCCCCCCTCCCCTTTTCCCCTTTTAATACTTGAAAGGTTAGATGTTTTATACGTTAACTGAGTATGTGTAGGTTGACTTTAAGTCAAGTCTGATGAAAAGAAGATTCAGGTGTTCCTCATCTGCTCCCTTCTTCCCCTCTTTTACCATAGGTTTTTAGTATCTCAGTGTAATGACATTTACCCCATTCAATCCCCTCCCTCCTCCTGTCTCTTTCCTATCCCCCTTTTTAAGGAGGTAGTGTTTTTTTAGATCATTCTATCTGAGTCATAGAAAATTCTGAGTGTCTGTCACTTTTAGTTCAGTATATTCTATCTAATAGAGTTAAAATTCTTGAGAGTTATTAGAGTTTTTCTCCCAAGTGGGGTTAAAGCCAGTTAAATCCCATTAGATAGCAGTCTCATGGATAGATCACGAATGTCCATCATTTCTGGCTAGGTATATTCTCTCTGTTAGAGTTACAATTCTCAAGATTTATGAGAATATTTTTCCCCATGCTGGGATTACAGCCAGTTTCAGCTTACTGGATAGCAGTTTTTTTTTCCTTTTACCACCTTTTTTTTTTTAACCTTTTCATGTGTCTCTTGAACCTCCTTTTTGATGTCCAAATTTTCTATTTAGTTCTGGTCTTTTCATCAGGAATTTTTGGAATTCTTCCATTTCGTTAAATGTCCATCTTTTTCCCTGGAAGAGAAGGCTCAACTTTGTGGGATATTAGATTCTTGGCTGCATTCCAAGGTTCCTTGGTCTTTGAAATATCTCATTCCAGGCCCTTCAATCCCTTAATCTTGATGCAGCCAGGTTCTGTGTGATCCTTACTGGTGGCTTCTTGATATTTAAATTGTTTCTTTCTGGCTGCTTGCAGGATTTTCTCTTTTATCTGATAGTTCTCGAATTTGGCCACAACATTCCTTGGTGCTTTCATTTTAGGAACTTTTTCTGGTGGGGATCAATGTAGTCTTTCAATAACTACTTTGCCCTTGGATTCCATGATATCAGGGTAGTTTTCCATCACTAGATCCTATTATTTTAAGTCCAGACTTTTTTTCTCTTCAGTGTTTTCAGGAAGTGCTATAATTCTCAGGGTGCCTCGATCTATTCTTAAGGTCAGTGGTTTTGGTGATGAGGTACTTTACATTTTCTTCTATTTTTTCTATTTTTTTAATTTTGTTTAATTGGCTCTTGCTGTCTCATGGAGTCATTAGTTTCTGCAGACTCCATTCTTTTTTGGAGGGAGGAGTTTTCTTCATTAACCTTATGCAACTCCTTTTCCAATTGGTCAATTCTACTTTTGAAAGAGCTTTCCATTTGACCAATTGAGGTTTTGAGAGAATTATTTTCTTTTTGCATTTGCCCAATTGAGGATCTGAGAGAATTATTCTCATTTTGTGTTTTTCCAATTGATGATGGGAGAGATATATTCTCATTTTGTATTTTCCAATTGATGATGTGAGAGATTTATTCTGATTTTGTATTTGTTCAATTGAGGATCTGAGAGATTTATTCTCCTTTTGTATTTGTCCAATTGTACTTTCTAAGAATTTGTTTTCTTGTTGCAAGGTATTGTCTCTCCCAAATTTTCCAGTTGATTTTTAAGCTCTTTCCTTATTTCTTCAAGGAAGTTTTTCTGTGCTGAAGACCAGATTGTTTTCTCCTCAGAAGTTCCAGGTGTCTCTGAGTTAGGGTCTTTCCCTTCCAAGAATCTTTCTATGGATCCACCTTTCAACTGACCCTTCTTCATTTTGCTAAGACCTGAGTTGGGGAGGGGCTGGTTCACAGGGGCTTGGGATCGCTAAAGGCTTTACTCACTGAGTGCAGTTTCTCTGTCTGGCCAGTAGGAGGTGCTGGTTGCTTTATCAGGAGTGTCTGTGACCTTGATTGAGTCCTTCTCCCTTTGCTTGAAGGGAGGAGTTGGAGCTATTGAATTCTTTTGCCTTCAATCAATGGTGGGTTTTACCCTGGCCTGAGGTCATTCCTCAGCTGGGCTGGTTCTTCTGCTCACACAACTGGGCTTGAGTCAGAATTAGTTTGCATTTGCTTGCTCTGGAAGGAGGTCTGAGCTTCAATGGGACTCTTGAGTTCCTCAGACCAGAGGAGCCCAGGGATGGTGTCCACAGCTCTCCTGTTACTGGAACTCTCCCCCCAGCCCTGTCCATAAGGTCCAGAGGGACAGCACCAACACCAGTGCCTCTGCTCCCTAGCTGACTCAAGCCCCTGCTGTCTAGTCCCACTCCTGATCCAGCAGGTCCTGCTCTCGGGCCCTCAGACTCCTGGCTCCAATTCAGCTGCTAATCTGGTTGATCCAGGGGCTGATCCTCCCTCTGAGCCCATACTCACCCACCCGAATTCATCCAGTGCTGCTGGGGGAGACAAATCCTGAGGTAGATGTTCTTTCTCCTGGCTTTTCTTTCAGGGTTTTGTGCATCAGATTTCTGTGAAGAGGTTTATTTCATTTGATAGATGGGGAAAGGTCAGGAGACTTTAGAACTGTGCCTGTCTTCTCTCTACCATCTTGGCTGGAAGCCTCCTCATTTACTCTTTACAACAGCCCTGGGAAGAAGATACTATTATTATCCCCACTTTACAGAAGAGGAAACTGAGACAAATTGAGTTTAAATGACTTGCCTAGGGTCATGCAGCCTTTCTGAGACTGGATTTAACTGGGGTCTCTCTAACTGAGGCCCAGTACTCTATCCACAGTGCTGCCTAGCTGTAGACATGAAGAAAACTTATCTGTTGGTCAAGAGGGGCCTCCTGTAGGAGGTGGTTTGTGTTAATTTCTGAAAGAAATGGAATTTCCAAGAACTGGAGTGTGTATGGGGAGGGGGGGGCAATACAGAGATGAGAGATGAGAGATGAAAATTGGAGAAAATCAGGCAATATGCTTGGGTCAAGAAGGAAGTCATGGAACATTAATAAGGGGACAGGTTGAAGGTTGTGATTCATGTCAGAATACCCTTTTACAGACAGCTAGCCTGATAAGAATTTGTTTCTGATTCAGAGATTTTTCCATGGAGACATAATGTGTATTAATACAGTATAGTCCTAAACTCAACCTCCTTTTAGGTATCCAAGTTTTTTTTAATTGTTAGTTTTGCTTATTTCCAATTCAGCTTCTATTTGATACCACAAATTTCATTAAGTTTTTCATACTTGGCATAATCAATTGATTTCAACAAATGTTTTTAAGTATCTATTATGTGCAAAAATACAGACTAGACATTGAGGAAGACACATGGTTTAGATAAAACATAACCCCCTGCCCTCATAGACTTTATATTAGAGAAGTAGATGAAACACACACACACACACACCCATCTGAAAACTTAGGTTTCACTTCCCATTTAATCTTCTGTGAGGAATCCAAGCCTTATCCAGGCATACTGCCATCTGCCCTGCTGACATATCTGCCCACTGAATCTCCCCCCCCCACTCATGTTTCTTATAAGATAAATTTCAAACTGGTAGGAATGTTAAAGACTTTTTAATCCAAATCTCAAATTTTATAGTTGAGAAAACTGAGACCCAGATAGCTTAAGTAACTTGCCCAAGTTCAAAGAGAAAGTAAGGAAAATAGGGTTTGAACCCAGATCTTCTGACTGAAACTCAATCATCCTTCTACTTTTCCACAGTACTTGTTTTGGAATACCATCACTATTGGAAAGAGCATAATCAATGATTACCCTATAGTTGCACTAATAATTGCTTTGATTACTTGGGCTAAAACTGCCTACCTTGGATGCCACTCCCAAACATTTATTGTTTCTTCCTATTATAACTGGGAACATAAATTAATAAACTTGAGGAAAGCACCTATTTAACTTTCATATTTTTCTTTCTATCCTTTTGGATAGTGTTAGGTATCTGGTAGGAATTGGATAAATGTCTTTATTAATTTATATAAAATAGACAACTAACTATAACACTTGCTGAGACTTAAATCTGAAGAAAGCCATAGAGTCTTGAAGGATCAGGACATTGTCAGAGCTTGGTAACAACCAACCAAGTGTTTGATTGGTATCCATATTAAAGAAAGAAAAGAAAGTTAGGTACAGTCAGATAATTATGGGGTTTGAATGCTATCCTTGGTAGACAAGGACGATTGTTGAGTAAAAGAGGGCCATCATTGGTTCCGTACATAATTAATCTGACAATAATATGATGTCTAAATTGCCATCAGAGTTGGAATTGGGAGTTTATTAGAATAGATCAGACAAAACAGGTCAGGTTGTGCATGAAAGAGATTGATTTATTAAAGAAAGGATTTACATAGTTCTGATATAGGAATTTCCTAAAATGAATTCTATTCTTGAGAAAGAAATGCAAACCAAACCACTTAGATCTGCTCAAGTCTTAGACATCCAAGCAGGAAGCAGGGAAGGAATTGTGCATGTTATGTTGTTGGGAGAAATGCCGAACTGGCAAGAGCAGGAAAGATAGGATTTGTCCGGGCCTTTGAACATTAGTTCATATCCTTCTATGAGGATTATGCTGTAGACCATTAAGCTATTTTATGGGCGAGAGAGAAGTTCAAGTACAGCATGAGTTGCCAAAAGGATTATGAAGTTCATTTTGATTGATCAATAATTAACTGTACCTTGTGAAATTACAGGCTTCACTAACTGTGGAACGTATTGTAGTGAATAGCCCAAGCTGCCAGTAAGTACAGAATGAAGATGGAGAAAAAGCTATAGAAACCTGAACATCTGTCCCCTTTATACTCAGAGAGTGGGGTACCAAGATCTCACTTTTTTCCTTCTCTATCTAAAGGACAAACAACATAAAGCAGGGATTGGATTGATATGGAGCACTACAGAAAATGTTTGCTTATAATTATTTCTAACACTTTTTTTTGAAGCTGAAGGATAATACATTTCCAATTATTCATCAAGCTTTTGGAACTCCTGGGCCTCTATAATAAGGATTTAGCAGACGACAAATAGCAGACAAGGATACAGATGAAAGGCAAGAATGCAAAAGGATTATTACCATAAAAAAGCAAATGACTATTTGATGGAATTACAATAATACAGAGAGTCAGTCAGAGATAGAAAAATAATGCTAATTGATAAATATATAACTATTTAAGAATTATTTAAAATTATTTCATGTCTTTGAAATAAGGAATGAAATATAATTTTTGTTTCACATACATTTAACTTTCGACTTTCTATATCATCTATGTCTTAATAATCTATGTCTCTATCATCTATTTCCCAGACTTTTTTCCATTTCCAAGGCTTTTATTTCATACTTATATGCATTATGAATTTGATAGTTCTTGTTCTGAAATATAGATAGAAATGTAATTTAAAAATATATTTTAGTTTTAATGTTAACAAGTCATCTATTATGCACAATATATAGAACACAAGACCTGGAGTCAAAAAGATCTCAGTTCAAATTTGAAAACAGACTCCAGTTTCATGACAATGGGGAGAAACCTTTAACTGCTGTCTATCTCAGTTTTCTCATATATAAAATGGGATAATAGTAGCACCTTCTTCCCAGAGTTATTCTGAGGATAAAATACAATAATATTTGTAAAGTTATTTGGAATTTTTAATGTATTTTGTAAATGTTGACTTAGTCTTAGGAAGTCTAAGACAAAAAAAAAAGCAAGGAGTTTTGTCTCAAGTCCTGTACTAGGATGCTTTCACATGATTATCTTAGACTAAAGTATCACTATCTATAAATCACTGCTATCAAATCATTAATTCAATCACTTAAAAATTCATTTGAAACTATAACTTAAAAGCTATGATTTCTCATAGGGAAAGAGATTGATAAGTGGAGTCATTGTATCTATTAATTAATTATGTCTATATTTTTATCTTTTGTATTAATACCTATATACACACATTATATATAAATGCATTATATATGTTATTTCTCTAACACTATATACATTAGAAATATCCAAATATACAACATATATCTGTGTTTTTTGTGTGATAGGTATATATATATATGTAGATATATACATATATATATATATATATATATATGTATATTACAAAAACGCATGTTATGCAAACTTCCAAAGCTTCATCCCTGGAAGATAGGAGAATCCATGGTTTTGCTTTCAACTCTAGAATTCTGTGCTTCTTTGCATCAGGTACTTTACTGAACTTCTCTACAGTGAATTCCATGTATTTAACCTCTGAATTAGAACACACAATTAAAGGTGGTTTACTGAAGTTCTCTATAACCACAGTGGGATAAAATTTTAAACCTGAAAGGTTGGGGGTGGAAATGAGAGAAGTAGTTGGAAAGATTTATTTTCTTAATTAAGGCAAAATTATTCAGATTACAAACTGCAAAATAGAAAAAAATTGTATTCATATTCATTTTGTAAGACTGAGAACATGTTAAATTAGAAGGGTGTAGCATGATAAGAGTTGTGTTGCCAAAATCTTTTAAAGTAAATTATTTTATCAACATATACATCACTTCTCAGTAATATATCCTTGGAGAATTACTACATGGATTCATTTGTAGAAGAGTCATAAATTATTATTTGCTTGTGACAACTCACTGTTAGTAAGTAGTAATGGCCCAGGTCTGCTCCAATGCCAAGCTAAGTGAACCCCTCTTGAAGATTGTTAGGTGGAACCCAATAATAATAAAAGGAACTAAATTGGATTTTACATCCTCTTGACAGGAGAGGAAAGAACAACTATTAGGAAATAAAGACTATTACAAGAGTTGTCAGACTCAGAAATATATATATATATATATATATATATATATATATATATATATATCCATAAAAAAATAAATGCATTTTAGAAGTAGCAACATCTCATGGGAATTTTTTTTAATTTTCCTTTTTGTCCTTTGACTCTGATTTCTTTGAGGTAGGGAACCCACTTGTGAAGAACTCCCTTTAAAAACACAGATGGACAATCTCATTGTAATTTATTTTATTTCCCTTTTTGTCCTGGTCTCTGATTTCAATGGGATAGAGAACCCACTGGTGAAAAAACTTCTTTGAATAACACAGGTAGACAATGGTTCTGCAACTTACCTTCTTAGATGATTGGGGCATTGAGAAGTAAAGTTATTCAGACAGATAATACAAGTCAAAGATGGGACTAGGACTTGATCTTTTCTGACCATAAGGCCAGTATACTGTCTAATCTGATGCAGTCCCTCTCTTATTAGAACTTGGACAAGGATTAATGAGGAAAAAAGATAACTAGCCTTTCAAGCTAGGTTCAATGTCACTGCAACAACTGAAAAATAGAAGGAAAAAAAGACTAGTTTATCCTGATTTTCTTATGGGCAATGGAAAATATTTATTTTCATTGAGCTGAAATATATACCATAATAAAGTTTTCATTTTCTATGATTTAAAATAAAGTAAATGTTTTATGACTGGGATTTAAAGTTACATTTGTGGCTGCAATAATTCTTTTCAGAAATGAATATTTCCCTGTTTTGCTCTTCTGCTAAACAAATCTGCAGCCTGTTACTTTAAAAATGAAATAAAGCTTGTGTTCATAGTGACAGTCAATAACACTACAGCATAATAATCAATTGCTATTTGTAGCAGCAGGACTAGCAGTGGGGGCAGATCAGTGCGAATTACTGTCACCATGTGCCGTCATGTCTGCAGCCAGCCTGTACAACAGAAGACAAATGGGGCCCCATTCAATGGAACTAGACAGTACTTAGTCATACCTGCACAACGGCAAAGCTATGTGTGTTGGCATCCCCTACAACAGGAAAGTGGATATAAATCTGAAAAATTGATAGGTAAGAAAAATAAATTAATCCAGCTATGAGTTCTGCTCCTAAGATTTAAAGTTAAATGGTCATGCTTTTTTCTATGAGCTGGAAGCAAGCAGATTACAGGTGTCTAGGGATCCACAAAATGGTTAGATAGCTTTTTGTGTGCCAAAGAAGTCTATGGCTTACTTTAGATGGATGGTATGTGAGAATGACTACTATTTTATATTGAATTTAAGATACTTGTTGCAGTTGAGATAAGGTGAAATTATGAATCTGTTTCAAGAAAAGTTTTTCAATGTCATAGGTCAGGCAAGTATAATTTCTGCATATATTTTTATTTCATCTGCATTCAATGGTCAGACTTCTGATCTTTTTATCAAGTCAAAAAACTCAATTTGAAGTGGAAGGCACCAAGTTGTTTATATTTTAAGACCTTACTGTTATGAATTAAACTCTAGTGGCTTTTGTTGGTGGTGTCGCTTTTAGAGTAGGGGATTGTTTTTTTTTTTTTTATCACTTGGGAAGGGAAATGGCAGCAAGACTACATTTCCATCCTTTGCATTGATAGGAATCTGTTCTGTATTGTCCAAGAGACTTTGTGATAATGAGAGGGATGTAACTCAAAGAAAAGAGTTTTACTGAGACCTTTAAAAACCTACATTAGCATTTTAAAATAAATTTGTTTTTTAGAATTTTCTATTAATGCATCTTTCCAATTAATGTTTAGGACTGGGCTCCTAAGAGTTAGCACTAGATATAGAATAGTAACATAAACCTCCTCTTGGAATCATTGATAGAGCTGCATAGTTCTTTAGAAGGGACTAGAAGTTAGAAGTGTCATTTTTACCATCAATGGTAGACATATTCTATGAAATTGTCTCTAAGGGGGAATGAATATGGCCTATGCCACCATTAATGAAAATCAGTTACAATGAAGAGTCCCTATACATTTCAACTAGATTTATTTTGCTGATCAGGAGGATGAAAGTTTAGATTTTGTCTACTAGTATACCAGGTCATCTACAATTCTAAAATCACATTACAAGAAGTAAACAACAAAGAAGCAACATTTAGTGACAATTAAAAGAAATTGAAATGGCCTCTTAGAAACAAACTGAAAAGAATGGAAAATAGCAGCTCTATTCACTAGCACAATGGCTTTTTCAAATCTTTTAAAAAGGTACCTTTCTTAGAAACATTGCAATTTATTTGATTATTAAACAAGCTTACTGAAAAGTGTAATTTTCCAAGAGGGACCAAATGACGTGAAAAATAATGCACCTGAGATTAAAGTAAATGTTTCTGCCAAATATAACAATGTAGCATGTTCAATACAACTATTTCCTTATTGATATTCCATGTCATTAATAGCTTTAAAAGGGTACTGCTGTCTTAGAATTCTATCACAGGTGGAAGCCAACTAGAAACCCAACATGCATTTTTATTGGTTTCTACTTCTGAGATTATTTTCAAGATATAAAGTCAATGAAAATTTAATTGTGATTAGGTTTGAGTTTTGGGGTATGCTCACCATATAACATATGAGTAAACGCTAGTTTTATTGAAGGTAGTCATATTTGACCATTGTTGTTTCCTGACAATACAATAACATATTTAGTATGAAATTCAGGTCTCTTGTATTTTGCTGATTAAAACTACTTGCGAAGTTTGGAAGCATTTGGGGAAATGAATGCACACAGCAATACCCTTATAATCAAACATGTCAGACTCAGTCAGTTGGTCTATGATCTCTGGTCAATCTAACTCAAAGTAAAGCCGTTTTTTCCTCCTTCTGTATCTAAATTCAAAAGTTTGGGCCTGTTAAAAATTTTTGCTGTTCTCTATAGATTAGAACCATAAATAAGAAAATGTTCTTATGATATTGTTGATGCTTCCTTACCTGGTGGAGAAGACTGTATTTTTATGATTATAGTACATTTACTATATCTATATGTATGATCTATATCTACATATGTGATTTATATAATAAGTAATTTGCGGGAAGTCCTGTTCTTCACATTGAAAACATTTACCAGTGAACATTAACATTATACTAAGTGATGGATTAATGGGAATTTCATGAAAATAACAATAATGGTAGAACTATATGTGTCCCAGAAGATGTAATTGGACGGGCCAATTATGTGACTATATTTCTTACAGTTTAAGAAAGTTGACATACCAACATGAAAATTATTATTTATTCTTTCTAAGGCCATACAGATTTGTCAGGGGAAAATTAGACTCTGAATCTTCTGGTCATCATTTTTTTTCTTAGTGTTCTTTTTGCATTACTGAATTCCAGTCTTGATATTCCTAAGGTATTCACCAATCCAAAAGAAAAAAAAAAACAGTAGGCATCCATAGGTTGAACTGAGAAGAGAAATAATGTCTTGTTATGAACTATTATTGTTCCTAGAGTCATGATCTTTGAATCTTTCTTGGTTATAGAAGTTCTCATTTGAGAGGGAAGGACCCAGTCCAAGAAGCAGAACTGACCATGTACACTATTTGTATCCTCTGGCTACCTTGGTATCCTGTGTGTGTGTGTGTATGTATGGGGGGGCCAAAAAGGGTCCCAGATCTGTGATTTAATTGCTGTACAGAACTCCTGGGTGTGGAAACAAAGAAACAACTAATTTGTAATTTAGAGTTCTAAGATTTTCCCTGGCATATTAAAAAAAAAACCTGGTGCTTTTTTCCAGATTAATACAGAAAATGTGATTTGAGTTGTCCTGATTCCAAAACCAGTCCTTAAGAAAATATTCTCCGCAACTTTTCAATCAATGAGTTATTCTAAATGAGAGGTGAAATTAAGAAATGACAGGGGTATTGATGTTGAGTTAGTTTGAACTCAAACCCTTTTCAAAATTGCAGATGTGGAATTGAGATTAGGAATAGATATGCATTAATGCACATAAATATAAATGGAAAATTTTACATATTCTGTTTGAAATTTCATCACATAGAAAGGGAAACACTAACAACAATCTCTCAGAAAAATGATCATGAAGCAATTACAATTATTTCCATTTTTGTTAAGGTTCTTTGAGTGGTAGATCAAAGCAGTGAAATAGATCTGGTATATCTAAATTTTGTGAAGATATTTAATAAAGTTGCCTTGTGTGAAAGGAGAAATACTAATTGAATAGAAGTTGAATTTATAACTGGCAGAAAATATATAACTAATGGATGCTTAATAATAAATTGACCTCAACATGGAAAGATGTTTCCAGTAGTACATCACAATTTTGAGTTCTCAGAAGAATTTTGTTTAACTTTGTCCCTCCGCAAATCTGAATATACAGAAAGCTTCACAGACGATATCAGAATAAGATTTGCTGACAATGTTTGACATATTCTCATATGTAGTCTTCTCTAGACTCCTACTCTTGTGGAATTCTGGATCCAGTACATAGCATTTTTTTTATGCTTACTAAATAATAGTTCAGTTTTCATAATACTCTCTTCACTACATTATGTGGTTAGAACTATAGATTTCACTATCCATTTATTCCCCAAGGAAGAAACTGAGGTCATAAGAAATTAAATGACTTGCCTAAGGTCATTTATCTAGGAAGATTTTGAGGTAGTATTCAAATCTAAATGAATTTCGTCTAAGTAAAGCATTCTTCTCCTATGCTATACTGCTTCTAAAAACATTATATCACAATTAAAATGCTAGCAGATTTATTTTATTTCATACATTTTGTTTTGTTTTTATTTTCAATCTCATCTACAAATGCTTTTGAGATCATCTGATTTAGCTGTGTTTCATGAGAAATTTTCTACAGATCAACTTTTTTCTGAACAACTTTTATTTTATTTATCATTTTATTATTGAATAATTTTCTACCATCCTCAGGATATTTTAAATAAATATTTCTCTTGACTATCCTATTTCTCTGTATAGCAAGTGAAATAAAGTATATGCTGGCTGATGTTGTTTCTTAAATCTTTTAGTTCTCTCATGTTAGTGACTTTTATATTGTTGAATTCCTGTGAGAAAAAAAAAGATATCTATGGTTGAAGTCTTCTATCCATTTCTCATTCTTTTTGAGTCAATAGCTTGTTAAATGGATTAGGTTCATGTTGGTATAATCACCCACTTTGTCATCTCATATTTATTCTTTCTTCTAGTTTGGTATTAATTTTGACCTTTATTTTAACCAGTCAATAATAAAGCTGCATATGGAAGGCTGATTATAAAATGACTCCCAAGTTGATAACTAGTCATTTCCTAACTGTTAAGAGAGAGTCAATTTAGTCTTTGTGATGGTGAGTGTTTTTATGTCCAATGTCTTCTGATTCTCTTCCTCAAGAAAATGTTAATGTTATACAGACATAAAACATTTAATTATTCTGTAACCCTTCATTCTCTTTTATTTCATGATCCTGAGCTACGTTCTTGAATGTAGTTTTTTCCCCCTCTACTTATTTCACCAAATATCAAAGTATATAGTATAATTAACTTAGTTTAGAGTACTTGTGGCAAGTTAAATAGAAATGGAAGCCAAGGAACTATTTTTAAGGATTCCTGCAGGCCATATGACGACAGTTTTAAAATGTGATATTATCTATTTCTTTTATATTTTTATTTATTTTTCCAAATTACATTTTCTTTTAGGCTTTTGTTTTTTTGCAAGGCAATTTGCCCAAGATCACACAGCTAGGTGATTATTAAGTGTCTGAGTTACATTTGAATTCAGGTCCTCCTGATTTCAAGTTCAGTGTTCTATCCACAGCGCCATCTAGCTGCCTCCTGTATTACATTTTAATCTGTTTAGTACTATACTCTGAAGTGTTTTCAATGCCTTGTGGACTATGGGTCATGTCTTTTACCCCTCTGTTTTAAAGGATCTCTGCAATTTCTTTGTGGAGTTCCTCTGGTTCTGAAGTTTCTATAACAGATGTTGAATAAACTCAGTTTGCTGACTTAAATTGCAATGTGGAATGAAAAACAATTATTCCTTATAACTGATTTATGGTTTTTAGGCATATTATGAAGTCAAACTGGTCAACTCCTTTACTTCCTTCTCTGAGTATAATAAGGGTGCTGATTATTCTACTTGAATGCAACATGTTTATGTATGCATAAGTATAAAGTATCCTTTATAAGTAAGATTGACAACTAGAGGGACATATATAAGAGGACTGAACTTGAGTTAGAAGTCCTAACTTTTAATCCTTCCTTATTGACTGTATACTTTTTGATCTGTGAAGTAGGTATAATAGTGCTCACATTATTTTTCCTCTTTTGTGAGGAAAGTACTTTGGAATCCTTTAAAAAAAACTATGTAAATTTGATTTGAATGAATTAATGGATAAATAAAAATACATTAATTAACCATATAATAAAGAGAGATAAACATATCAAGGAGCTGTCAGTCACTTTGAAAGTTACTTTAGGGGCAGCAGCAAAGTTGATGATAATATATCTGTCATTTCCATTGATGGAGTTATACCCATTTCTGATATTGACCCATTTGTCAGTGCCAAGGATACTGGTGACAAGAACTTTCTTCTTCAGTGGCTATAATGAGGATGGTAGAGGATGTTATTCCTGAGTCTTGGGTCCTGCAACTCACTATCTCAGTCTTGGGGAAATGAAAATAAAGATGGTGGCTATTGTTATACCAGTTTGACCCATGCTATATAATCAGTTTTTCCTGCAGTATCCCTTAATTTTTGTCACAGATAATATTAAGAAAATCAATTATTGCTGTGACTGATTTAATAACTATATGATTCTTAGACTTCTATGCCCTCTCCTCCATTAGTATAGCAGCTTTACTGTTCCTACAAATGACCCACAATGAAATGAACTGCTTTATGAGGCAAATTTTCTGGTAGAAGTTCAGGCAATGACCACTAAATGACCACTTGACAGTAATTTTTTGATTCAAGTGGGAATTGGACTCTAAGATACTTTTTAACTTGTGTCTCTCACTAAAATGTTGACTCAGAAACACTACTGGATCATATTGTATTTTTTTGATTCATTGAAAAGAGATTGCTTCATTCAATATAATTTTATCATTGTATATTTTGTAATATAATTTTTAAAATAAATCTCATGGGTATGTACACATGCATATAGACAAACTCTGTAAATTGTATTTTTAATACTTATCAATTAATTAATCATTAATTGTGCTTAGTATAGTGTCCTGCACATAGTGGGTGATTGTTGAATATTTGTTGACTTGTTACTCTGATAATCCTGTTCCCCAACAACACTTTCTTGAATCGTAGTAGTTAGTATTTAATAAGACTTGTAAATTTTATTTAAATGAGGGAGGGAGATGGAGTATAAAAAAATCAATTTTTCTCTATTTGAGAGAACCCAAATATTAACTCTCTTAAATTTCAGGTGAAACTATTAACTACATAGGTATTTAATTCAGAGCAGACTATTTTGGTTTTTGCATTTACATATTTAATACTACTGCAATGTTTTAACAACTCTGTTCAATTAACTAATTTTATAATCTGTAATTCCATCACAAATCTTCCAAGTATTATAAACACTATCTATTTTTGATACCCCTGCCATGAATTCTGCAGGCTAGAATGTGAAATAAATAGCACTGCATTCCGTTCCATCAGTCATTGGTAATCCTGTTCATTTATAAATAGCAAAGAAAAGAACCCTAGCAAAAGCCCCTTATTTGATGCTGCATCTATCATGATAAAGAGCAAATCAAGATTTTATTAAAATAGAAATGCACTGGATGTTTACTTGCAATTCTGACAGTATGCTCACAACTGTTGACTCCAAAAAACACTGTGAAGAATGTTAATGAACTGAATGGCAAAGACCCATATTAACAAGAACTACAAGCAATGTACAATCTCTTGAACTAATTTGCAAGCTCTCTTATCTTCCTGCTCCTTTTCATTCCATTGCATGCCTTCATATGAATCATAACTTTTTGTTATGATACTAAATTGATAAGGATTTGATAATTTGGGGTAATGTATAGATTTCAGAGGCAAAATACCTAAAGTGAACTTTATTTAACTTAAATTTTACAGGAATAAAGATAGATGTAATTTGAAACACATTAATAGTATGAAGGCTTTATTGAATCAAACTGCAATCTTACTTCTCTAGAGGTCTTAGGAAGAAAGAGCAAGTGTATATGAAACAGGAATAGAATTCATCCTCTCCTAGAGTAACATATTTCAGCATTTCTTCCTGAATGAAACAAGTTTGGATTTGATTATGAATATGAATCATTTTCATTTTATATGGCACTTTAAATTTTGCATAACATTTTACATATGTTCTCTCTTGTTATCCTCATAAACAGTTTTGTGAAATGTATAATATTAGAATGTTATCTCCATTTTACAGGTGAAAAAACTGCGGCACTGAGTTAAAACAGTTATAAAGTTTCAGAAACAGGATTTGAATTTTGGTCAACTTCAACCCATATTCTACAACTTCTTCAGCATGCCTCAATCCCTCAATCCTTGCCTTTCATGACATCATCAATATAGGCATGAAAATCAATGAAAGATTTTACATATATATATATATATATATATATATATATATATATATATATACATATGTGCATGTGTATGTAGGTATATGTGTCTATTCACATATTTGTGTATATTCCAGCTCTAGAATGGAGGTGGGGAGAGGAATTTTTTTTTTAGTTTTTGCAAGGCAATGAGGTTAAGTGGCTTGCCCAAAGCCACACAGCTAAGTAATTATTAAGTTTCTGAGGCTGGATTTGAACTCAGCTACTCCTGACTCCAGGGCCTGTGCTCTATCCACTGCACCATCTAGCTGCCTCAATAGGAAATTTTTAAAAAGTTACATGAAAACTTTATTATAAATTTAAAAGATATAAGTTGTATATAATAGTTTTGTAGTCTCATGCAGTCATCCTTTTTATTATTATGAAAATATTTGTTTTATAGCTTAAAAATAAAAGTATAAAAAGTCAAAGATCTAAAATAACAAGTAATTTGAATATCTTTTTGATTATGTCATTTATGATTTTAGTCTTACAGCATATCTGTATCATAGAGTACAAAGAAGAAAGTAATGTAAAAGAAGATTGAAAAGGTAGAAAGGATATTGAAAGACAAACAGAAAGTTTTATTTTTGATACCAAACATAAGAGGGAGTCACTAGACTTTAATTAATAAAGGAGTGGCATAATCAAACTTGTGATATATATATTTATATATATGTATATACACACAAACATATACACACATATATATATATGTATATACATATATATATGTATATATGAAAGATAGATTTGACAACTAAGGGGAGGATGGATTGGAGTAGACTTGAATAAGAATAACCAAATTGACTTTTGAAATAGACCTAGGTGACAAGGTAAAAAAGGAGGCATATACAAGAGAGACTATAGTAGACACTAACAAAAAAATAAAGAAAAGTTTATGACTTTCTGTCTTCTGCAAATTTAAATTATTTTGAAGATAATTAAAAAATTAAGGGTATTAAAGATGGGATAGTAATTGGATGTGTGATTTTGAGTTGGTATTAGAAACTCCTGAATGAGGTAATTTTCTCTATCACTGAAGGCTGGAACCTTCTCTTCAGCTTATAGTTTAGAGAATTGCTTAGATCACTGAGAAGCAGCTAGGAGGCATAATGGATAGGGTCTTAGGCTTGGAGTCAAGAGGAGCTTGAATCAGTCCTCAGATTCTTACCAGCTGTATAATGTATGAAAAGGCAATTAACCTCATTCTCAGTTCCTCATCTCTAAAATGGTGATTATAATATACTTGTTTTGAGGGCACCAGTCAGAAAATATATGCACAATAATTTATAAGAAATGAATACAAGATATATTTTACAAAATTTCAGAGGAGGGAGGGGAGAAAACACTAACACCCAGTATGAAGTAAAATGTGAAGGTGTCCCTGGACTGAACCTTGAAGAAAGTCACAAATTCTAGGAGATGAAGGTTGGAAGTGAGACATCCAGATACAGGGTAGTACCTGACCAATGTCACCTGGGGGTGGGGGTGGGGGTGGGAGGACAGAATGGAGTGCAGTGAACTGGATTCATTAAATGGAAAAGTTTGATTGAAATGTAGGGTGTTTAGGTAGCAGTAATGGGTTCTTTTTCTTTAAATCATCTTTTGGTTGTGTCATAATTAAATGGGGCCATCACTGGAGAATATTTTTGACCTTATGTCAGCCATCCATTAAAACAATGGGTAGCACCTCCAAGTATACTAAGCTAAGGAATATCCATGTGCTCACTGATGCAGCTGAAAAGCAAAAATAACTTCAAGAGTTCCAAAGTTTGGCAGAGCTTCCCTTGCAATATCCCCATATTCACATATCAGATTTCTATAGCCCATTGAATGGCAGCCAATAGTACTGGGTTTAAATAAAAGTGGAAAATTAAGTTGCAATGTAAGATTTGTTGAAAGTTTATTTGGCACTTCAGGTTCACCAAGTCCTTATGTGCTTCAAGAGCCCCTTAACCAAACAATGAAGGCTTCCAGCTAATTGTGGAAGAAAAAATTAAGAAGCAAGTGAAAAGTACAGAAAGCAGCTGAAGCACAAATGGAAAGTGTGGTCTCTGAGTACTTATGAGTCTGATGTTCATTTTCTTAAATATGGGGGACATAGAGTGGGGGCTTTATTAATGAATTGGAGAATCTAAATACGTGCTAATAATGGGAGTCTTAGGTTTCTGATTATTTGAGCAGACAGTTCACAGAGTATATCTCTCTCTTTTTGTATTATTTCTTCAGTGCAGCATACTTAGTAATGAATTCCATTTGCAGGAGAGCAGAGCAGGATTAGTCCTGTGAAATGCAGATTCCTTAAGAAAGCATCTTTGTTACACAGGCTTCTGGAAACCTCAATTCAACTTTGGGTATAACTTTAGTTTTCAGTTTTAATTTGGACAACGTCCCCAAAGATTGAGTCACCAAAATTTCTAGGTGATCCTTAAAGTACATATGATGAGATACTAATTAATAGAGCTCCAAATAGACTTTCTTTCATTTCCAGTGGTGGCACATTCTTCATTCTGCTAAACCATCTCTGCTTGTGTAAATATATAATTATGTTCAAGTTTGAAATTCTAGACTGGTTATTATTAAAATTACATTTTTTAAAATTGACTGCTGTATCTAGATAAATTCATTATAAAAGTCTCACATTGGAAAGAATAATTTTAATCTTTAATGAGCATATTTGAAATATAAGATTTATAAATTGGATAATGAGAAGATGCTATTTTGTATTTTTCCATAATTTTAATAGCATTTTTATTAAAAAACAAATACATCTAAGATAGAATAAAGACAGAGACTTGATTGTATTCTCAGTCATAATAGGATAAAAGAAACCTCCATCAAAGTGTATATGGTTTTGCCCTTGGTAGTGGAGATATTTTTTCACTTACATGGATGAATAAGTGATTAAAATTTTCAAATAAAATAAAGCAAGCATAAAAATCAGTAAATCAGTGAATGTAAAGGATATTTTGATATATCTTGATAAACATATATATATATATATATACATATATATATATATATATATATATACATATATTGCATGAATACCCCGTTTTCATGTATTTCTTTTCAGCATTACCTTACCTTCAGCTTTTGTATTGGCCAACTGAAAACTGATCACTTAAAATTGTACTTGAGTGTTTAGTGACCAGAAAAAATACACATGCTGTCGCTGCCAGAAAAAACTGAGTGTGCATAAACAGATTGAGGGAAATACTACAGGCAAAAATTAGCCATCATTAGCTACTCCTGCTAATATTGCAGAAAATGGAAATGTTTGCTTCACTGAGAACTGAAGAGCCTTTCTGAACTTTATCCAGAATTACCCCAAAAGAGTTTTTAAATACAAATAGATGGGATCATATTTTGATGTTGTGATGTAGTACTTCACAGAGCATTTTAAATTCATTTTCTAGTCAATTTCATGTTAGTAAAATTCTGAATACAATTGAATTGTCATTTCCAGAATAAAAAGAATGGCTTTCTAGAATACTATACTGTCCATATATGAAATACCTTTCCTCCTAAACAATTAATACCTTGATTATACTGACACTTTGTATGAAATGGCCCAAGAATATAATATATAAAATAATATCATTCCTCTACATATTGTTCTAGCAACTTGATCTATTGCTATCATTTCAATGGTTTGATTCATAGAAAACTTTTAAAATAGTAGACCTGGAGTAGATCTTCAAAGGCATCCTATTGAACCCTCTTCATTTTATAGATGAGCAAATTTGACCCAGAAAGATGATATAGCTAGTGAAAGTCATAGAGTGAGAATTTAAACCTAACTGCTTTGACTGGAGATCTATGTTTCTTCCCTTCTACTGCACCACATCCTTTGAGATGATTTAGATTTACATTTACATTCAGGGACCAGGGAGTTAAGTTCAGAATAAATTTCTATAACTATCTTCATGAAATATCCATCTTTCAACAATAGCAATAAAAATTTCCTTTGTGTCTCTTATTGTGGAAGCTTGGTAAATGTTACCTAAGAATGACTTTACATTATTTTGGATATAGTTCAATCAAAGCTACTCACAGACCTCTCTTTTCTCCTCATGATTATAACCAATGTTTTCTATTTTGAGTATTCATCTTTACAGATGAACTTACTGTCAATATTTGTCAAGTACATTTTCCCCAACACCTGCTAAAAATGCTAAATATTTGTATGTATATGTGACACCAAATTAGATTCATGCAGTTCATTTGACATAAGGCAAATAAGTAGAGAGTATTAATATACTTAAGACAACATTATATTTTGATCTGGGGAGACTATGAAAAGGATGGCTGCAATATAACTATTTCTCTCAAATAATATATCCATTTCCTTTAGCATTTTAAAGTGCCTCTATACCACCCTCTGAGTTTGTAAAGTAAAAAATGGATAAAACTAAAGTTCTTTGCTTTACTGAACCACATTCTAAGTGATGTAAGCTATACCATGTGGACATTTATATTTGAGATAGAATCAGAGCACCAACAAATGGGATTAATAGATAGGGCTATTAGGCTGAGAAGTCTCATATGAACTGCACTTTTGATGAAATTAGAGAAATAACAAGGAATTCTGGATTTGAGGAAAATCCATTTGAGTAGGAGGAATATGAGAAAGTGAGACGCTACTCTATATAGTTGAGATAGTCTGGCATACTTATTAATGGAGGCAGAAATCATGAGAATTGGGAAAATGGGGGACTGGATGTTCAGGATATTAGAAGGGTCAGGTTTTGGGGTCAAGAATAAGAAAGTCAGGTAAATTATTGGGGAGAAAGGAGAATGGCTTGAAAATTCACATATAGGAAGTATCTACAAAGGATGGAATGAGCTTTATAAGAAGAGAAGTAATTGATGGATAATGGTAGCAGAGGGAGAGTCTGGAAATAACAATGGGGCTAAAGAATGTAACTACTCTTTCTAGGTCTTTGTGTTAGGTAATAGGAGAATCAGAGCAACTCTTGGAGAAGGATGGTGCCAAGACATGTGGAGTATTCAGAAAAAAGCTGGAATTTAAGTGAATATCACATGGAAAAAAATGTGAAATGAAATGGCCTAAAAAGTGAATTGCTAATTATAATAGAGGATTGCAGAGAGTGAAGTAAGGAAGATAGAGGAGGATAATTTATGAGGAAGACTGTGATTGAGTTTTTAATATTGAAGGCAAGAGTTCTTCACTGCAATTTCCCTAGATGATACTGAACCAATCCTTAATATCCTTTTTAGAACAAATTGATGGGCTAGTTAATTTCAGTAATACCAAGACAGGTGACTTTGGTAGAAAAAAAGAAATAATTCTTGATGGTTACTGGAGCATGGAGGTAGAGAGGCAGCAAAAGGTTTGACCAGTGGAGTAGCCAGATGAGTGACTAATTTTCTATGGCAGAAGTAAATCCAGGCCTACCCAGTTTTAGTTACATGATAGTCTCAGCCTTCTAAGAATTATAAGTGGCATAAAATACATTCAAATGTACAGAACCCTAAATTTACAATTCCTTCAGAATTTTCATTTCTGACATCAATAGAGATACCACTGAAAAACATGTACTTAATAAAACATGTTACTACTATATGTGAGAAGTAGATAATTATTCTCTCCCAACCCTTTTAAACTTATGCATATGTACAAATATGGAGATATATGCTTTGAACAGTATATTATTTTGGAGCTGATACCTTAACTATTTTATGAAGGGTTTTTGGACTTCATGTTTATATAATAAATGATTCATTGAATCAAAATTAAATGAAAGGATTACCTAAACTCCTGAGGACCATCAATCAATTAAAAAGTATTCATTGTGTCTACTATATGTCAAGCTCTTACTGTCTTATTGTCTACTTTCTCATGGTGGAAACAATATATATAGGAAAGAAGTGACCAAGGATCTCAAATGAATAAAAATATGGGTGGGTTGAATAAAACAATCAATTCATACTGTATCCCATTTAAAAATCAGTGCCAAAAAACTGTCTTGATACTCTAAACAGATGATAATATTTCTGTTAATAAATCAATAATAGGCTTATCAACTTGGAACTGACTGAACAAGTTATGGTATGTAAATATGATGGAATAATATTGTTCTGTATAGATTTCAGAAAAACCTGAAAAGACTTATGTGAACTGATGCTGAATATATCATCTATGATAGATTTAGCTCTTCTCATTATAGTGACAAAAAGAATTCCAAAAGATGTGGAATGGAAAGTGTCATCCATATCCAGAGAAGCAGCTATGGAATATGAATGCCCACTAAAGTAAATTGTTTTAATTTTTTAAAATTTGTTTTTTTTTCTTTTTCATGGATTTTTTTGATTCTTCTTTCACAAGACTAATAAGTTAATATGTTTAACATGATGTACATCATAACCTATATCATATCACTTGCTGTCTTGGGAAGGGCAGAGGGAAGAAGAGAGGGGGATACTAAAAATCTTACAAAAATCAAATTTTGAAAATTACCTTTACATGTAATTGAAAAAAAATTTAAATTAAAAAATAAATAAAAAGAGGAAAAATGATAATAGGCTTTAGACTAAGTTCAAAAAGTACTCAATAAACTGAAATGATATTATAGAGGAAATATGTTTGGACTGGTTGAGGAAATTTGACCACTTCCTGTGAGTCATCTTATAAAATATGAAGTCCAAAAGATTTATGTGGTTGGCAGCAAAGGAGGGGAAAGTGTTTCAACTTAAACATCAAGAAAGAATCATTTCTGGGGAGAAGAGGAACAGAGTTTCAGCCTATCTAATTGGTCCCCTCCTCACTCCTTTGGTGATAGGAGGACTTGAGTTTTGAGAGAACTGGAAGATTTTGGTTTTTTCCTTAGCATTTATCAATTGCCAAGACACCAGTGATTTTATAGGATGATCTGTAAGGGGAGCCAAGACCAAAATGGACAAGAAGGGGGAAGATACATTCAAGGCTTTAAAGGGTGCATTTCCCTTGCTTGTGTACCTCACTCAGTAATAGTCTAGTTAGACACATTTTTTATTTTAGGATTTTGCAAGGCAAATGGGGTTAAGTGGCTTGCCCAAGTCCACACAGCTAGGTAATTATGAAGTGTCTGAGGCCGAATTTGAACTCAGGTACTCCTGACTCCAGGGCCAGTGCCCTATCCACTACACCGCCTAGCTGCCACTCAGTCAAAATTTTTAAGTGAACCATGAGACAGTAGCCCAAAAATAGTAACACTAACTGTATTATCTTTCCCAAATCAAGAACAAAGGATGATGGTGGAGTTGTGAATTGATTCAACCTTTCTGGAGATCAAGATGGAACTATGCCCAAAGACCAACAAAACTGTTCATACCCTTTGACCCAGCAATTCCACTTCTAGAACTATATCCAGAAGAAATTAGGAAAAAAGGGAAAAATCCTGCATGTTCCAAAATACTTGTAGCAGTTCTTTTTGTAGTGGCAAAGAATAGTAAATTGAGGGGATACCCATCAAATGGGGAATGGCTAAACAAGTAATGATACATGAATACTATTGAATATTATTGTTATATAAGAAACCATAAAGGGTCAGACACTAGAGAAGCATGGAATGACTTATAGGATCTGATTCTGAGTGATGGGAGATCCAAGAGAACAATGTATTACAACACTGTGAGATGAACAACCTTGATTGAAGCAACTCCTCGCAGCAGTTCAGAGAGCTAGGACAATTGTATCTGACTTACTATGGACTATGATATCCCCATCCAGAACAAAACAACACACACACACACACACACACACACACACACACACACACACACACACAAAACAACCCTTCCGAATCTGATGAACACTTTATAAAAATTAACTCTTATGTCTCTTTCCTTTAATCCTAATTCATCATACCAAAAATAACTAATCTGTAAACATGTTTATCAAAATATGTATGTACAGTGCTAAACTGTTTGCCATCACAGCAGGGGGGTAGGAAGGGAGTATGGAAGACAATTTTGTAACTTAAAAACATGCATGTGTATATGGATGAAAATGAATAAATTTAAAAAAAAGAACAAAAGTTATGGGAGAGAAAAACTAATAAAATGATGGGGAAAAGGACAAGATACCCAAATTAGGTGAATACAATGCCAATGTCTTGGCTTGCCAGATCCTGAGATACTAATCAGCAAAATAAATGCCATAGAACAGAATTCCAATGGGCTGTTCCCAGGTAAGACTATTTTATGTGTGTATCTGCATATATACATATATATATACATACATATATACATACACACATGTACCTATATGTATATTAGTATGTATATGTTCAAATATGTGAGTACAAATGCACATATACATATATTTACCTAGACACATATATTCATTTACATAATACACCTTTGTGCCAAGTTTATGCATGTTCCTAGTCAATTTCACAACCTCACATATAATGTGCCAGCCTAGGTCCAGCTAGGTGCTAGGTGTTAGCAAGAAAGTCTTATTTTGATTGAGCTGGCTTAGAGTTCATATATAAATTTAGTTTCTGAACATAAATCCTTTATCTTTTCCTAGATGAGTATTTTGACAGCATGGCATAGTAGATAGCTGACCTATGATGAAATTAAGAATTGGTTTAAATCTCATCTTTGAAACATAATATCAAAGACTCTGTCTAAGTCACTTAATTTCAGACAACTCTGTATTCACTACACCAAGAAATCATGGATCTAGATCATAAAAAGTTTATCCTTATTATTTAAGTGAAGTGCACTTAGTTGCTACAGTGGATAGAGTGTTAGGCATGGGTAAGGAAAACTCATCTTTAATTCAAATCTGGCCGCTAGCATTCACTAGTTCTATGACTCTGGGCAAGTCACTTAACACTGTTTGTCTCAATTCCCTCAATTCCCTGTAACTGAGCTCTGACCAAGATTCTTTTCTTTTTTTTTCATATTCTCTTACTTGGTGATGTCAACAATTCCCATGAGTTCAGCTAACATTTCTAAACAGATGACTCTCAGATTTAAATATAGTTATATTCTCTCTCCCCAAAATCAGTATTGTATCACCAACTGCTTGTTTTGATTTGAATGTCTGATCAGCATCTCAAACTCAGCATGCTCAAAACAATTCATTATCTTTTTTTCCTCAATACTCATCACTCTTACTTATCATTGTTTAGGGAACAATCATTTTAGATCAAGTCACTTCACAGTCCTGGTATCATCTTTAAATTCTGACTTTTATTCACCCCATATAGTCATGCTATTGGCCAAATCTTATAATTTCTATCTCCACAACATGCCTTATACATTCCCTTTTCTCTACTCATGCAGTCATAACCCTGGTATAGGTGCTTATCTATTTTCGTTTGGACAATTGCTATAACTTCCTAATTGTCCCCTGATTCCAGTCTAGTCTCAACATTGTTGTTGAAGCTATTTTCCTTTTTTGTGTGTTGATTTTTTAAATTTTTTTCTCTTTTTTCTTTAATATATTTACATATTACTAAAATTCTTGTTGTAAGAATAAACATATTACCTTCTCTCCCACAAAAATATAAAATCTCATGAGAAATAAAGTGAAAGAGTAAAAAAATTTGTTTCAGTCTGTGTTCTGATACCATCAGCTCTGTCTCAGGTGGGTCACTTTCTTTATCATAAGTCAATCATAGAAGTTACTTCCATATTTTTCCACAGTTTTGGTTGCTGATTTTAATTCCCTCCATCCATTTGTCCCCAATACCATCTATTATATTTTCTCTCTCCTTTCACTCTGTCTCTCTTCTAAAATGTGCTGCGGGGCAGCAGAGTGGTGCAGTGCACAGAACACCAGCCCTGGGGCTAAGAGGCCCCAAATCTACATCCCACCCCAGAGACCCAGCAACCATCTGGCTCTGTGGTCCTGGACAGGCCAGCCAATTTTAACCCCTTAGAAAAAGTAAAAAAGAAAATGTGTTATATCTGACTATGCTCGCCTATGATCTACCCTCTCCAATATCAATCACATCCCTCCTCCTCTTCCCCAGCCCCATCCCCCTTTTCTCCTTTTTCTTCTAGATTTCTATACTCTATTGAGTGTGTATGTAGGTTCCTCTCTGAGCCATTTCCTTTTTTTTATACATTTTTGCAAGGCAATGGGGTTAAGTGGCTTGCCCAGGGCCACACAACTAGGTAATTATTAAGTGTCTGAGGCCAGATTTGAACTCAGGTACTCCTGACTCCAGGGCCAGTGCTCTATCCACTGCATCACCTAGCTGCCCCTCTGAGCCATTTCCAATGAGAATGAAGGCTCCTTCATTTCCCCTTCCCTTCCCCCACTTCCATACCATTGCAAGACCTATCTCTTGATTCTTTTACATGAACTATTTTAGCCTAGTCCACCTCTCTTTTCCCTTTCATTACATTTCCTTTTCACTGTTGATTCCATTTTTACAATATATTATATCTTCAAATTCAACTCTCTTCTCTGCCTTGTCTATAAAAGCTCCTCCTACCTGCTCTATTAAATGAGAAGGTCCATATATTTATTATCAGTATCATCTTCCTGTGCAGGAATACACACAGTTCATCATTAAGTCCCTCATAATTTACCCTTCTCATAGCCCTGTGCTTCACCTGAGTCCTTTACTTGAAGATTAAATTTTATGTTCAGCTCTGTTCATTTCAAAAGGAACATTTGAAATTCCTCTGTCTCACTGAAAGTCCATCTTTTCCTCCAAAAGAGGATGTTCAATTTTGCTGGGCAGTTGATTCTTGGTTGTTTTCCAAGCTCTTTTGCCTTCCAGAATATTATATTCCAAGCCCTACAAGCCCTTAATGTAATTGCTGCTAAAACCTGGGTAATCCTAACTGTAGCTCCATGATATTTGAATTGTGTCCTTCTGGTTGTTTGTAATATTTTCTCTTTGATTGGGGTTCTGGAACTTGACTATGATATTTCTCGGGGTTGCTTTATTTTTGGATCTCTTTCTAGGGTAGATCAGTGGATTCTCTCAATTTCTATTTTACCCTCTGCTTCTAGGATATCAGGGCAATTTTCCTGTAGAAAGTCTTTAAAAATGAGGTCAAGGCTCTTTTCCTGACATGACTTTCAGGTAGCCCAATAATTTTTAAATTATCTTTTCTAGATCTGTTTTCCAGATCAGTTGTTTTTTTCAATGAGATATTTCACATTTTCATCTAGTTTTTTCATTCTTTTGTTCTTGAATTATAGTGTCTTGTTTTCTTGCAAACTCATCAGTTTCCTTTGGCTCTATTCTACATCTGAAGGATTTATTTTCCCCAGAGGCTTTCTTATCTCCTTTTCCATCTAGCTAATTCTGCTTTTAAAGCATTTTTCTTGGGGGTGGAGCCAAGATGGCAGTGTGAAGGGAACTCCTTCTCCTACAAATTCCAAAAAACAAAAAAAATATTGACTCTAGCCAAAATTTAGAGGGGCAGAACCCAAAGAAAGATGGAGTGGTACATTTTCTCAGTCTATGATAACTTAGAAGTTCCTTGGGAAAGTTATGTTTTACCAGGACCAGGGGCTGGAAAAAAGCCATGACTGCAGTGCAGCCCAGCCCAGCTCAGCACAGAGATCACCAGCAACAGCTTGAAGGGGGCAGTGAGAGAACTCTGCTACACCAGAATGAGTATGGAGTGAAGAGTAACAGAGAGAATATGGAAAAAGCAGCCTGTACTCCCAGAGACAGTAAGGAAAGTCTGCAGAGATTTCTCTGTGCTCCCTCGCAATAGGACTATGCTGCTAGCCTACACTCAGATTGAGGTTGTAATTTGGGCTTCCATACTAAGTAACCAAGCAGGATTCCTCCTTATAGACCCAGGGCAGAGGGAAGTACAAAGACCATCCACAATCAATGCACAGGCAAGAGACCATAAGACCTTGGAGGAATAAAGGTCCCAATGGGGTGTACCTCCCCCCCCCAAAAAAAACCAAAGCCTTGGAAGTGCTATCTTGGGTTGAAGAAATGAGTAAACAATAGAAAAAGAAGAATCTGATAATGGAGAATTACTTTAGTCCCATGGAAGATTAAAACACATATTCAGTTGATGACAAAATCAAAACTTACAAATCTGAAACCTCCAAGAGAAATAGAAAATGGGTTCAGACTATGGAAGAGCTCAAAAAAGGACTTTGAAAAACAATTAAGGGAGGTGGAGGAAAAATTGGGAGGAGAAATAAGAGTGATGCATAAAATTCATGAAAACCAAATCAAAAGCTTGGTGAAAGATACACAAAAAATTTCTGAAGAAAATAATATGTTAGTTTAGGCCTAATGGAAAAAAAGCAAAACAAAAGGCAAATGAGGAGATGAATGCCTTAAAACAGCAGAATTGAACAAAAAATAAAAGTGAAAAAAAATTTAAAAAAAAGCAGAATTGGCCAGCTGTAAAAGGAGATAAAAAAAAGCTCTCTGAAGAAAATAACTCATTCAAATGCAGAATAGAATTAAAGGAAACTGATGACTTTGCAAGAAATCAGGAAGAAATAATACTCTTCCAAATAAGCCAAAAATAAGAAGAAAGTGTTAACTATCTCATTGGAAAAACCAACTGACCTCAAAAACAGATACAGAAGAAATAATTTAAAAATTATTGGGCTATCTGAAAGCCATGACCAAGAGAAGAGCCTAGACTTCATTTTTCAAGAAATAATATAGCAAAATTTCCCTGAGATCCTAGAAGCAGAGGGTAAAATAAAAATTGAGGAAATTCACTAGTCACCTCCTGAAAGAGATCCCAAAAGAAAAGCTTCCAGGAATATTATAACCAAATTTCAAAACTCCCTAATCAAAGAGAAAATTCTAAAAGGTGCCAGAAACAAACAATTCAACTACTGAGGCTCCATGGTCAATATTACACAGAATCTGGCAGCATCTATATTAAGGGCTTGTAGGGATTGGAATATGATATTCCAGAAGGCAAAAGATCTTGGTTTAGAACCAAGAATCAAATACCCAGCAAAACTGATCATCCTCTTTCAGGGGAAAAATGATTTGTGAACAAAACAGGGGACTTTCAAACTTTCCTATTGAAACAACCAGAGCTGAACATAAGGTTTGATCTCCAAGTACAGGATTCTGGTGAACCATAGAGGGAGTGGAAGAGAAGGACTAACTATGAGGAACTTAATGATATTGAACTGTTTGTATTCCTGCATGGGAAGAAGATATTGATAACTCATGTGAACTTTCTCATTTATAAGAGCTGTTAAAATGAGCATATATAGACAGGACACAGGAAGGAGCAGAATATAATGGTGTAATATAGTAAAAAGATGGAGTCAATGGATGATAAAGAAAAGTACTGGCAGCAAGGGCAAGGAGATGAAGAAGAAGCTAAGAAATTTCACATAATAGTCAAGAAAAAGCTTTTTCAATGGAGTGGAAAGGGGGAAGGCAAGGGGGAATGAGTGACCCTTCATTCTCACTGGAAATGGCTCAGAGAGGTTAATAGGATGAGGAAATCTATCTTGCCTTAGAGAAAAATAAGAAGAAAGGGAGGGGATAAGGGGGGATGGGGGAGGAAAGAGAGGGAATTGGTGATAGAAGAGAAGGAAGATCAAGGGAGAGAGTACTCAGATTCAATACACTTTTGGACAGGGCCAGGATGAAATGAGACAGAGAGAAGAATAAATGAGATTGGGGAGAAATAGAGTGGAGGTACAGCTAGTAATAGCAACAGTGGGAAAAATATTGAAGCAACTTCTCTAGTCAACTTATGATAAGAAAGCAACTCACCCCAGAGACAGAGCCATTGAAATCTGAACACAGACTGAAGTACAATTCTCTCTCTCTCTCTCTCTCTCTCTCTCTCTCTCTCTCTCTCTCTCTCTCTCTCTCTCTATTCTTGAGGTTTCTCATCTTCTTACCCTTATGTTTACTCATATAACACATTTAATTTGCATCAATGTATAGCATGGAAATAATGTAGAAACTATCAGACAGTCTTCTGTGGGGTGGGAGGGAAGGGAGGGGAGGGGGGATATTGTAAAATTCAAGACCTGACAAAGAATGATAGGTATTACTATTGTATATAAATGGAAAACAAATAAATTGTTAATAGAGAAAAGCATTTTTATCTTCAATAACTTTTTGAACTGTTTGATGCATTTGACCTAAGCTGGTTTTTACCATGTTATTTTCTTTAGCATTTTTTGGATCTCCTTGACTAAGCTGCTGACTTCATTTTCATGTTTTTCCTACATCTCTCTCATTTCTTTGCTCAAGTTTTCTTCTGTCTCCCTTACTTGATTTTCAAAATCTTTTTTGAGCTCTGTCATAGCCTGAGACAAACCTATATTTCTTGGAGTCTTTAGATGTAGAAACTTGGACTTTAGGAGCACTTAGGTGGTACAGTGGATAGATCACCAGCCATGGAGACAGGAGGCCCCGAGTTCAAATCTGACCTCAGACACTTAATAATTGCCTAGCTGTGTGAACTTGGGCAAGTCACTTAACCCCATCGCCTTGCCAAAAAAATCTTCTGATTGAGTATTTTGGTCCTCCATGGGACCAAATTTTTTTCTGTTTAATCATTGTCCCAAGCCTGTACCTGGTTTTGGGGTGCTTCTTGAGCTTTTTAGTGTTATTGGCACACCCCCACTAGGACCTCAGTATGTGAGGCTCTGTCTGCTCTCCTGGTATGTTGAGTGACAACTAGCTCACCCCTCTACCCTGTGGGGGGGGGGCCCTGCCCTATGGGGGGTTGCCCAGACTGCGACCAGGGTCTGAATATGGTTAAATCTCCAAAGTCCTGTGCCAGGAACAGAAGACAGACCTTGGCAGTCTTCCCCCATCTCCCTTACCTTCTATGGGCTGAGCACTCAGGGTGCAGTTTCCTGGCATCTCCTGCTGAGTGACTCCACAGTCCTGCTTCTGCTTCTTGAGATCTGGGCTGTGATAAGGTCTGCAGAGGGCCATGCTGGCCTGGGCTTCGTGCTTGCTCTGGCAGAGGTCTCCCTGCTGATCTTCCAAGTTGTGCTTGGTGTTTCCTGGGGTGCAGGTCAGGAAACTCCTTCTCCTATCTGCTGCCCAGGAGGCTAAAGTTCATTCTCTTTGGTGCCCTGCCCCTCTGCCCTCATGAAACAGAGCATTTCCACTATTTTCCAGGTTATCTTGGGCTGGATAATTGCCTCAATGAATCTTTCTGTGGGTTCTGTCTCTTGAAAATTTAGTTAGTCATAATTAAGGTTTGTGAAATGTTATGAAGAAAACACTTAAGAAAAAATGTTCTCCCACCACCATCTTGGCTCCACCTCCCAGTTGTTTTTTTCAATGAAACATTTCACATTTTCTTCTAGTTTTTCATGCTTTTGATGTTGAATTATTGTGTTTTGATTTTTGCAAAGTCATCAGCTTCCCATTCTACATTTGAAGGATTTGTTTACCTCAGAGAGCTTTCTTACCTCCTTTTCCATCTGGCCAATTCTGTTTTTTAAAGCATTTTTCTCCTCATTAAGTTTTGAACTATTTTATTCATTTGACCTAAATTGGTTTTTAATATGATATTTTCTTCAGCACTTTTTTGGATCTCCTTAGCAAAGCCACTGACTTCACTTTCAGGTTTTTCTTGCATCTCTTTCATTTCTCTTCTCAATATTTCTTCTGACTCCCTTACTTGACATTCAAAATATTTTTTGAGCTCTGAAATAGCCTGAGCCCAAATTCTATATTTCTTGGAGTCTTTAGATGTAGAAGTTTGGACTTTTTCATCTTAAGAATCTGTGAAAGCAATTGTCTACAGTCAGTTTTTTTCCCCCTCTCATTTCCTCAGCCTGTGCCTGGTTTTAAGGTGTTGAAGCTACTTTCTTAGTTTTTTGTTTTGTTTTGTTTTGTTTTGTTTTTAGGCAAATGGCATTAAGTGGCTTGCCCAAGGCCACATGGCTACATAATTATTAAGTGTCTGAGACTGGATTTGAACCCAGGTACTTACACTTGGTCATCTAGTGCTTCCTATTGTTCTAGTATCAAATATAAATTCCTGTTATCTATAGGTCTTATTATTTTTTCCAATCATTTTACACAATATTCCTGGTCACACATTCTAGATACTAATTATTTTGTTCAGCTTATATGATGTTTCATTAACCATATCCATCCTTTTGTTCTGGCTGTTCTCATCTCTAGAATATTCTTCTTCCCTAACTCAATCCCTGACTTCCCTAAAAACTCAGGTGCCACATTCCAGTAATCTTTCTCATGTTTCCCAATCTCTTGATGCCTCCACACACAATCTTAGAATTTATATTCTTGAGGAATTAAAGTTTGAGTGATTCCCCTGTTAGTTGTGAGAGTAAAAGAGTAGAACTGTTGACATGTACAAGAACAAGTAAATATATATGTATATATATTTATATTTGCCTATATATGTATATATTTAATATCATTTTTATACATTATATTATTATTTTATATTTACTTCTATTCAGGAGTGAGGATAATTGTTTTAAGGCCAAAGAGATACATCAAGAGTTTAAACTTAATCCATATCTCCTAATCCCTTGGGAAACCTTGTGTTGGTGGCATTGTTTAAAATGAAAAAAATCTCTTCTGTAGACATCAGTTCCTTTGGTATTCTTACTCTACTGGACCTCTTTATTTATTTGAAGTGTCTCATGAAGCCATGGGTGAGTAATTGAGTCAAAGATTTGGTAATAATCAATAAAGTTGCTGAAAATGTTTTAGGACTTCTCTAATAACTAACATGTTCCTTTTTTGACCCAAGACCTATGACACATTATTTTTACTTCTCAGGCAATACTTTTTTACCTTTAAGAGTTTAAAGATGTTTTGAAATATAGAAGCTGTAGGAGCTTTGTAAAAAAACTTGTAATCAGGCAACTTTTCTTTATTTGGAGGGCTTATTGGTGTCCTCATACTTTTGCAATAAATAATAAATTTTTTTTCAATAAAATAATTTTTTGCTTTTAAGAAATATAAGATTATGTTTGCATTAGATGAGAAGACAAAGGGTTTTGTTAATTATCCATGCATCACTGTGAAATGTGTGAGTAAACAATTATGGACATTATCTAGATTCCCCCTCCACACACACACACCTAATAGTTTTACAGGGAAGTTAGAGTTTGCCATCTTGATTTAAGAAACCATTCTATTGTTTATTATATTAAACATATATATATATATATATATATATATATATATATATATATATATATGTATATAGACACTGTATACAAGTTGTGCTATTGTTGTTTCAAACCTTAAGGTCATATCATACAAAGTAATGGTTTACAGGTTCAGTAGTTAACTTCTAACATAGAGGATATTGATAATTCAGATATTTTACAATGTCAGGCCTTTTGTGGCATTAGAAAATGACAGAAAGAGTGTCATTTGTTCTAGTATCATTTAGGCCAGATTGATAGTCATGTTGATTTCAAGTAGGAACAAGTGACATCCCATGCCACCCTCTCAGTCTCATAATCTATAACATGATGCTGTCTGGGGTGCTAATCCAATCAATTTTACCATCAGTATCTAACTTGCTGATAGTTCAAAATTCTTGCCCAATCATAGCTTGTTGTTAGTCCGCACACATTGCTATAACTGTCATCCCTGTACTTTGCTATTTCTATTATCTCCCTTTGCTACCTCTCATGATTAGCCCATGATATTGACAATGGCTTTGAGTTGAAGATATTGTTGTTAGTGCATTCTTCTCATCTTTTGAAATTAGCTAATTTTTTATATGTAATGTTGCAGATGATTTTTGTTGTTGTTCTTCAGTCATTTATCAGTCTTTTTTGACACTTCAGGACTCTGAGCTTTTCTTGTCAAAGATACTGGAATGGCTTACCATTTCCTTCTCTAGGTCATTTTTACAGATAAGGAAATTGAGGTAAAAAGATGTTAAAAGACTTGCCTGGAGGTAGACAGCTAGTAAGTATCTGAGGCTGGATCTGAGCTCATTAAGATTTCTTTTCTGTTCTAGTACTGGTTATTAATCCACTGTACAATCTAGATTATTGTACAAGTAGAAAAATGGAATTGTCTTTATAACTGAATAAAAGCCTTGGTCTATGTGCTATAGGATCACCCAATGTATCTTTGGGACAACTCTGAGTATGAATTCTTGCTCAGATACTTATTGATTATGGAACATTGGTCAAGCAACCTCTATGGGTTCCTTCATCTGTATAATGTGAGGGTTGGACTAATACCCCTTCTGACACTAAATCAGCGATCATCTCTTTTCCAGATTGCATAAGGGAAATGTAATATTGATGAGGAATATATTAGACCTGAAAACTAGTTTGAATAAAGGATTAGGTATGGGGACAGGGAGATCGTGTATGAGTTATGCTACTTATTTTTGTCTCTATTCAGAGGAGAGTTTAGTTAAGGGAAATAATATTAGGTATAGTTGACTGTGAGATAAGATAGAGGAGGAAGTTTTCAAGAAGATAGGCACTGGCTTTTGTTTTTATCTTTATCAATGCCTGGAATCTAGTGGATGAATGAAGAAGAGGGTTAAGAAGAGCACTTGAGGGGCAGCTAGGTGGAGCAGTAGATAGAGCACCAGCCCTGGAGTCAGGAGGACCTGAGTTCAAATCTGGTCTCAGACACTTAATAATCACCTAGCTGTGTGACCTTGAGCAAGCCACTTAACCCCATTGCCTTGTAAAAAAAAACATAAAAAAAAGAACACTTGAACACCCGATGGCCTACTAGGAAGGAAACAAGAATCTAGAGTAGAATCTTGGTGTAGAAGCAACTTGAGAAGATTATTGTGTCTTTTGGTGAGTTTACCATGGCCTGTACGTGAGCTGTGGTTTTTAGAAAGATAAGATACATCAAGAAAGATTAATTGTTTTTCAGAGATACTATATGCAAGCAGATAGGTACATGCAATATTTTTAAATATAGTCAGTAAATCTATGTTACATTGTCACCCATATAGTTTAGTTATCAGACTGCAGTATACTTTGCTATCCTATAAATTCCTGATACCTCAAAATTTCAGTATTATTTTTTTGTATAAATTTAAGCTGCTAAAAACCTTCATTTTTATCTTGGAAAAGGACTTGCAAACACCTCAACTTCCCATTTTCTTTTTTGGTATAGCAGCCATCAGGGAGTGGAACGATGTGCACAGATTTCACCCAAGCAAACCCATTAACCAAGGCAATGACAACTTAATCGGTTAAGCATCAGTGCCAACGGGAGGATTGCAAAGTAAAGACGGGTGGAATCAGCCCCAAACTCTTGGGCCAGGGACTATAATTGGAAGTTTTAACTCATGAAAGTCAGAAAATTTATTGACAGTTTCTGGGTCCTAAATGCATTATCATTTCAAGCAATATAACAAGCTGTGCCTTGGGCTGTAGTTCATGGTGTGTGATCACTTGTGCTTCATCTGTGGTTTCACATGATACAAGTAAGAAAGAAAAGAATCTGGTGAGAAGCAAAGCTTATCAACAGATCTCTTCCAGAGCAAATCAGATATTTCTTTTTACTGCATGATTTTGACACTAGTTACCAATAACTTTCCAAGTATATTTATTCATAATCAACTCCTATTTCTGATGATGCTATATTCCAAGGAGATTTGAAGTTGCCTATTGATATGACATGTAGTTGCAAAAATATTTCAATAATCCATATTTGAGGAGCATGGTGTATGGGTCTAATATTATTCCATTCTTCATTTATTAATGGAAGCTCACTAATCTGAGAAATACTTCTCCACTAGTAGCCAGACTTCAAAAGATAACTAAAATACACAATGGACATACATTTTGTTTCCAGCTACAGAATATAAAATGGGAAAAGCAAGTTAATTTGATAATCTGGGATATGCTTCTGCTTCTCAGACCATTATTTTAGTGAAGGGAAAGCCCTTCACATTCTCTCTGCCATCTAATTAATATTACTTTCCCTTCCTCCATTCCATATTCTACCCCAGTCCCCCACTCCCATTCATTTCCACAAATTTCTCACCCCTTCCTCTCCACATATATACCTCCATACTGGAATTCATTCCCTCCTTATCTAGATTTCTTAGAGATGTGACATCTCTTTCAGAGATTCTAACTTTCTTTGTTGTTATTGGTTTCAAGTTCCTATTCAAATAATGTGGCAAATATTTATCTGCTTAGATTTTGAATCCAAATAGTTGAATATATCCTTCTTGAAGCCAGGAATAATTTTTTGTTTTGTCTTTCTAGTTCCTAGTATAGTGCCTTTCATGTGTTATATACAATGAATGCTTGTTTGATTGGATTGGATTAGATCATCTGCATTTCCTTTTAAGGAATGTTTTCAATGAGATCAAAATGAGAAACTATTTTAGGAAATAGTATATTTTAATAACTGACATTACAGTAAATAAAGGGTACCCCCAAAAGTCTAAACTAAGGAGTATCCTTTTTTGTATTTGAGTGTAAAGTAATGGGGGGGGGCATTAAAAAAACCAGAATGGAATGGTTCTGAAAGATTTCACAAAAATATTTTTTCTTCAAAATAGATATTCCAAGGCTCTATTGTTAAATTTATAAAAGCACATTGTTCCAATTAACTTTTCCAACACTGTGTAAGCTTGAAGATACTTTAGTTCACAATTACAGCCCCTCCATTGTCCACTCTGAATTCAATTCTGCTACACCCATATAGAAAGTCTTTTTTTTTCTTTTGCCTCTTCTATGAGGTAACCAGTTAATAATTCATATGTGCTTTCATTGAGGTCTAAAGCCCATGTTTCACTGATGACAGTAGCAGTGTTCAAGGGGAACAGAGGATACAAGGAAATAAGACTAGAAATAGAAAACAATAGAAAAATAAAGGGGAATAAATAGCAAGACTTCCAGAACAGATTCAGGAAATATTCATCTCACTGATATTATTGAGAGACATTTTAGAAATGACTCAGTTTTGCATGACTGTCCTCCACAGAAAAAGATGTTGAATTTACCCCCAAGAATGAGTTACAGATGATTTTCCAAGTTTTTTTCTTATGCATTTAGTCAAACCTGGTTCCAAATAGGCTTCATAAGGAAGTAGTTTTTTTATTAGTGATTTAGATTGGATCTGAGGTACCAAAGGGTAATTTATAACTTTAATTTCCTAAAAGCATGTGAATTGAATATGCTATGAATTCAATAAAACTCCTGTAATGTTTAACTTTGGCGGTATCTATCTGAGAATGGTGATTAAAAAAAATGCAAATTTGCTTACATCTTTCCCTGCTGACATTTAGGTCATTGCTTTATGGGTATGCTTTTCGTCTGCTCATCCATAGTAATTTATATTTTTGGTGACTCTTGCAAAAATCAGATGCCCTGCCTCAAAATATATATTCTTCCAATGCAATTGTAGCATGCTCACTGCAAGGAGAGGCAAGATAAAAAATAGCAAGAATATGACCAGTTTCATCATTTAAAAAAAAAATGACCAATAACATTAAGATGGTTAATGTGGAAAAAACACTCCAAGCAGTGCTCTTTGTTACTGCATAAAAATCCCTTCATAATGCTTGTTCCTTGACACAAGGTCTTTATAAAGGAAGTAATTTATTGCCCTACCTGTAACAGAAATAATGACTAAATCATTACAAAAGTCTCGTAGCTCCTACAGAGTAAATCTTCCCCAACTTGCTGCAGTGCTAATCGTAAGCATGTTATACAGTAAGTTTGCCTGAAGCTAAGTTAAGCAGGCAGATTAGGACTGTAATATAGTATCAGTGCTCATAAATCAAGTGTGCTTGCAGATTTTCTTTCACTTACTGCTCCTTCTTACAGTTCAGACAAGTCATAATTACACATCAGTAGGCATTGTGAACAGAGGAATGAGCTACAACAGAACGCACAATAAACCCTGTCATATAAAAGCAAACTGGATAAAATAACAGAAGCAATACTCCATTTTATAACATCACACTAAAGAATTACACCATGCCATTGTGCATTATTCTGATCAATCACGAATCCATCCACAATTGACAGCCCAGTGGGCTAAAATTTACCACTGAAGAATAGTTTCCCATTTTATTATTTTCTTGTTTGATTATACACATTAAGCTCAGGGCTGCACGTGAGACTGAGAAGCCACAGGTACATAATATAAAACTGCCCTGCACACATTGCAATTAAATAAATTTTGCTAATGCTTTTTTAAAGCTTTCTTTTATTAGACATGCTTAAAATAATTCATACCGGATGAACTGTAAGTGGTTCTTTAGTCATGTTTTATTAGTATTATAATTTTGAGTAATTATTCAGGTATGCTTGCTACCTTAGACCAAAGAGATGTTGACTCTAAAGTCTTCCGAGTTATTTCCAGGCTTAGATGATATTACTGACGAGCTCAGAGGGCCCTCCCTTATTGCAGGGTATGAGCTGAACATTGAAAATGGGATTTAATGAAACATGAGCAAATATTGGTTGTTTCAATTCTAATAAAACATTTAAAGGAGCTAATAAATGTTACGTAATTGTTGAATGCTAATCTAAAATTGCTACTACAGGCTTTATTTTATAGTTAGAACTTAGCAGGTGTTACAGGGGCATATATATTTTCACATCATTCATTAAATGTTGGTCTAACACTTTCACAAGGAGTAATGAATTTTTTTAACCTACATTACGCTCATCAAACTTTTACTTAGACAAACCCAAATAATGACAGAAATATACAGTTGGTTGTTTTATTTAAATTTTTTAAAATTTTATTTTATTTGAGGGATTATTCCTTTCTCTCTTGCCCAGTGTAGAAGTGCAGTGAACATTTATATTGGCCCAGTATTAACACTGATGTGCATGCAAGTTGTGATCTCCCTGTTTCTGAGCTGCCGGGTTCCCCCTCCTCTGGGAGCTGAGTGGCCTTGGGGGGTGGATTGTAGATTAACTTTATTTGTACTTTACTGATAAACCTTAGCTCTCATACAGTTCAGAACTTCTAAGCCCAAGTAGTCCACCAGCCTCAATCTCCCCAAAATCAGCAACCACAGGTATGCACCATTACAGCTGGTTCTACTTAATAACTCAAAGCCAGAATTTCAACTATGTATTAGATCAGAATTGCCTTACTTATGCTACCATATCTGCATTTTAACAATACTTTTCATTATTAGGATGCATAATGAAGGATTCCCTATTAGAGAAACAAGGAATATGTAGGATGACGTCCTTGATAATGAAAAAGGCTTTTTCATCTCATTGAATACCAGTATTGTTTTGTACTCTGGTATTTCTAAAGCAGAGTCAGAGTTGGTGGGACCAGGGAATACTGGATAAAGAGATTGCCAGCAGTATGTTCAAAGTCTTGGGCTCTGGTCCAAACTCAACTACAGCTAACAAACTGCTTCTGTCTGTAGCTCTAGAGCTGGACTTGATCTTAGAGGTCACCTGGTTCAATCCCTTCATTTTACAGAGGAGGATACAGGCCTTTGACCTAAGAGATGTTAAGTGACAGAGGTAAGAATCTAACAATTTCTACCTTTCAAAACTCAGCATCAGGCCATTATACGAAGACTCTTCCTTTAACTTCACAGAACCTTCTGCACCTCACTCTAACATCTTCCTAATGATCTCACTATGTCTTATGGCATAATGAATGTAAGCATACTATAGAAGGGATAGCGCACCGTACCAGTGAATGGGTTTGGATAAAAAAAAAAAGACTCATATAAATACACACATATAGGCATTTTGCAGGCAAGTAGGTGGCTCAGTGACTAGATCCTGGGATCTAGAGTCAGAAAGACCTGAATTCATATATGACCTTGGGCATACCTTGGACATGTGAGCCTGGGAAAGTAACTTAACCTCTACCTCAGTTTCCTCAACTGGAACATGACATTAATTATAGCACCTAAACCTTCACCAGGTTGTTGAGAAGATTAAATGAGATAATGATAAAATATGTGGTACAAAGCCTGGAAATGCAAGTTTTATTTGTTAACTATTATTATTATTAGCATTATTGATGCTAATATTGTTAATTTTTACATATATATGGGTGTAGATGGGTAGATAAATGGATAGATGGTTGATGGATCGCTAGATGATAGATAGCTAGATGAATGGATAGAGGGTTGGGTGGATAGAGGGATGGATGGATGGATGGATGGATGGATAGATGATATAAATATAGGCAGATATAGATAGATAAATGAATGCATAGATGAGTAAATGAATGAATAGATGGATAGATATAGATGTAGATAGATGGATAGATGATTGAATAGATGGATAAATGAATGGATAGATAATAACTAGACATAGATATAGATAGAAGAATGTAAAATGCAGAAATGGAATAAATGAGAATGTTAAGTGTGTGTAGCTTAAGAACAAAATCTTAAAAATATAGAGTTAAGTAAAATGACAGAAAATATAGGTTAGACATGAAGTTTTAGTCTCTGAGACATCATCATTTTTTAGGTGGAAGCCATTCTAGTGATGACCACCCTAAGTTCAAGGAGATCAGAAAACTTATATAACAGCAAAGGGAGAGGAACAGAATGTGTGTATTCCCAAATATTATTTTGTATCAAAGAGAACCATCTTTATTCAATGTTATCTTGCCTGGAGAAGATAACATTTTTAGTAAGTTTTAAGAACCAGGAGAGCAGGACAAGGACAAGTACCTCTTTCCAAGTCTAAAGGCAAGTCAATTCTATCCTGGATTAAGGAGGGCAGGACAGGTCTTCCTTTCAAAGACTAAAGGAGGACAAATTCCATTCCTCACTAGGTTAAGGAAATAAATCTTTCACCCAAAATATAGTAGTAAAAACTTTTAGTAATTATTATTATTGCTATTACACTTTGACAAGTGTAAAGGTGGGATAGGGTAAGTTTACATTTAATGAGAGATATGATGGAGAAATTAGCAGTATGAAAATTAAATTGGACATATGATAACTAATTTGGTCAATTTTTCTAATCTTCAAAATTACTAAAAAAATACATCTAAAAAACTATCAAAGAGTGTGGCTAGGTGGCTTAGTGGATGAAGCACCGCCTTGGAGTCAGGAGTACCTGGGTTCAAATCCAGTCTCAGACACTTAATAATTACCTAGCTGTGTGGCCTTGGGCAAGCCACCTAACCCCATCTGCCTTGCAAAAAAAACTAAAAAAACAAAAAACTATCAAAGAACTGACAAGTAAGCACCTCTGTGAGCAATGAAAAATGTGTCAGAAAAATATTTTGCAACTGCTAATAGTCTGCTAGAAAATATAGATTTCAAGGTACTGGGTTATCTGGACTTAGTTTGTAGCGTAGATTTTTCATAAGGATGTACAACAGTCGGATTAAGAAGGTTGATGCTTCTTCATTTATTTTCCTGAAAAATGTTATTATCATATATGCTTTAATTGCAACTAAGCACTTTTTTCCCTTTTATAAATGTGCCACTAAAGAATTCTTGACCAATAGATTAATTCTGCTTTATTTTGTCTATATGTGATTTTCTAACCCAAATTAGAATATTTTTTTTTCCTGACAAATAAATTTGTACAGAACTGTACATAACTTTCTGTAGAAGTCCACAACAGAAAGAACAAATAGATCAAATAGGTCATGTGATTGTAACCTCCAGGAAAACCAGAATATTGTCAGACACTAAACTATAAGGTCGCCACAAAGGTATAGAAGCTAATAACATCCCAAATAGTTCTCATCTTTTATCGGTAATATTATTTGGTTGCAAAAAAAACAAAACAAAACAACCTTAAATCACATAGAATTCATGGAATTGTAAAGACAGAAAAAACTTATGGGTCATTTGACTCTATATACTTACTCCAAGAAAATTATTTCTTTACCATTCATAAGAAGTGAACAACTGAGGGCGGCTAGGTGGCGCAGTGGACAGAGCACCAGCCCTGGAGTCAGGAGTACCTGAGTTCAAATCTGGCCTTAAACACTTAAAATTACCTAGCTGTGTGGCCTTCGGCAAGCCACTTAACTCCATTGCCTTGCAAAAACCTTAAAAAAAGTGAACAACTAAACTTTTTGTGAATACCTATAAATGTAATAAACTAACATTTTCTCTAAAATGCTTTCTTCTCTTTTGGATCAGCAGGAATTATTCAAAAGTTCCTCATTGGGGCAGCTAGGTGGCACAGTGGGGAAAAAAATAAACAGGCCTTGGAGTCAGGTAGAACCTGAGTTCAAATCTAACCTCAGACTAGCTGTTTGACCTTGGGCAAGTCATTTAACCCCATTGCCTTAAATTTAAAAAAATTAAAGATGAAAATAAAAGTTCCTCAGTATATTAAAATAAATGTGTACTAGCTTTTGTTCTATATATTCTTTAATTCTGCCCTTTATAGTAAATAACAAACAACACTATGAATAACTATTAATTCTCTCATAAAATAATGTTTGAATGAAAAGAATGTAAGATCCTGCAGTGTCTGTTTATTTTTAATGAATCAAATGTAGTTAGTATAAATCTCCAAGATGTTTCCATAAAAATTCACTAAAATTATACAAAAACTGTAACAAATACAATTACAGATCAAACTCTGAGCAATAATCTACTGAGTATTGTTTTGTTTTTTAGGTTTTTGCAAGGCAAACAGGGTAAAGTGGCTTGCCCAAGGCCACACAGCTAGGTAATTATTAAATGTCTGAGACCAGATTTGAACCCAGGTGCTCCTGACTCTAAGGCCAGTGCTTTATCCACTGTGCCATATAGCCGCCCCAATATACTGAGTATTTAAATCAAACGAGAGATATCTGATATGAAATGTTATTTAGTGTCTTAGAAAAAAATATGTTCTAGAGAGTTCCAGAAAAAAAGAATCTTTTTTTAATGGTGCCATACTCCAAATATCCCTATTTAAAGATGATGTCCTACTAATTTCTTCAAGTTCTAGAAGATTAAGAAGACTTTACAGTGAATTTTAATAAAGGAACTGTGGACTGGATTTCTCTATGGAAAGCTGTACAAAAACCTACAATAAAAATTTGTAAGAAGGATTGTAATCCTTACCATTGGAAAGCTTTATAAAATAAAAATGACTTGTCATCAAATTATCTAACTAGACTAAGTTTTACTTGACTCCTGCCTAACAGATGCAATTCCTTCCATTTTTCCCCAAATTCCATAATTTTAGTAACTTTATTATCCTGATCATCTTCTTCTTTAAGAAATCCCAGTTTAAATTTTTTTTTCTATAAAGGGAGAAGACCTGTAACCTATGACAAAAATATTTCAGAAATGATCTTGATAGGGGCAGCTAGGTGGCATAGTGGATAAAGCACTGGCCCTGGAATCAGGAGTACCTGGGTTCAAATCTGGTCTCAGACATTTAATAATTACCTAGCTGTGTGGCCTTGGGCAAGCCACTTAACCCCGTTTGCCTTGCAAAAACCTTAAAAAAAGAAGAAATTGTCTTGATAGTGTAGCATACAATGATTATCTTACCTCCCTTGTCTCAGATAATATACTTTTATTAAAGCAGCTTAAGCCTTCATTAGCTTTTTTGACCATCATATTACACTGATGACTTTTAGCTCCTTTTGTTTTTGACAGAAATCTGTGAGGTCAAACTTCTCCCACTCTGTTCTTGAATAATTAATTTTTGAACCTGCTTTCAAGATTTATATTTATTATAATACTATTTTCATCAATTAGTCATATAAATAACTTTGAAGATCCTAATTCTTTATTTAACATGTTAGTTACTCTGATATCAGCTTTTTGCATCAGTAAAGCAAAACAACAACTTTATTTTAGTCACAGATGCCTATTTAGCACTCAGAACTGGCTATTCCATGAGTATATTGAACTCAATGAGGGTCGTTCTCTTTTTTCTGCAAATCAAAGTCCTCTTCTGAACATACCTATTTCTGTTGTGGTGACCATTACTCTTCAGTTCTCCTTGATCTGTCAGTTCTGCATTGAGCTTGATTCTTCGATCTTAGACACCTGACATAAGCTAATGACTTTTTTCTTAGTATTCATTCTCTTTGACTTCTCTATAACCTTTGACACTGTTCATCATAATTTTCTCCCAGATAGTCTGTTCTCTAGTTTGTTGGAATAATGCTCTTTCCTGATTCTCCTCCTATCCATCTGACTTCTATTTCTCCATTTCCTTTGCAGGATTTTCATCCAGATCTTGTCCTCTAACTTTATTAAGCCCCTTGGGGTTATATCCTGGGCTCCTCCCCCCTCCCCTCCCCCACCTCTCTTTCTCTCCCCTCCCCTCCCTCATCATCTTTTCCACTAAAATCTCCTTCATTTCCTATTATGATAGAAGATAATACCATCCCCCAAATCTCTCAGGTTTGCAACCTGTGAGTTATCCTGGATTCCTCAATTTCTCTCACTCTCTTATAGCCAATATGTTGAAATGATCTGATAATTTCACCTCTATTACATCTCTCCACTATGCCCCTTTCTCTCCTCTCACATTGCCACCACTCTAGAGTATATCTTCATCATTTCTTCCCTGAATTATTGCAGTAGCCTTTTGGTGGGTCTTTCTGCCTGAAGTCTTTCCTCACTCTAATCCATCCTCCTCTCAGCCAGCAAAGTAATTTTCCTAAATTGCATATCTATCTTATCATATCACTTACCTAACATATTAACTTCCTCTATTATTTAGGAACAAATTCAAAACGTTTCATCTGGCATTTATACCCCTTCATAATCTAGCTCTGCCCTATCTTCCTTCCAATTTTCTTAGATCCTACTCCCCTCCATGAACTCTTCAATCCAGGTTTTTGCATGAACAGGAAACTCTGTCTCTCTTCCTCCTCAAAACTCCTTTCTGACTTTCCTGGTTCTCTTAAGTCCCAAATAAAATCCTACCTTTTACAGAAAGACTTTTTTGGTTTCTCCAAATCTTAGTGCCTTCCTCTATTAATTATTTATCCTGTACATAGTTTCTTTTTTCCCCACATTTGAATGTTTGGATACTATCTCCTCATTAGATAGTTGGTTCAACAGGTCTTGTCCTAGAATTCTTTTTTTCTCCTCATTACTTAACATTGTAAGTCGCACTAAACAGCACTTAAAAAATGTTTGCTGATTGAATTATAACTTCTCTCACATTTTTCCTCCTCTCTATTAAGATGGCTAATGTATTTCAATTAATCATCACCTTTCACCTAAATTATTATGATAGCCTTCTATTTCATCTTCCATCTTCTAGTATTCACCTCCTGCCATCTATCCTACTACTTACCCCCCCAAAACTTCATGTTAGATCATGTCAGTTCTATATTCAAATTCAAGTGACTCCCTGTTACTTCTAAGATCAAATAAAATCTTCTCTGGCATGGAAAGCTCTTCACAATCTGATTCATTCCGATTTTTCCTTCCTTAATGCATATTACTCTCCTCACAAAAATGAGCTAATCAAATTTATCTTTCTTCGGCACAATTTTTCATTTTTCATGTTTCTGTCTCCCCCCATCCCACCCCAGTTTTCCTTATTCCTGTTTTCCCTTCAAACAGAACTCAGATGTAAACTTATCTATGAATCCTTTCCTATTGCTCTCAGATGGTGCTTTCTTGCTCCTCCTTGCCCTTTTCTCTCCACCCCAGTATCCCTATGCCAAGAATGCCTATCTGTTATGGGGTTTTCAATATCCCTACCTATTTGCATATTATCTTCCCAATGGAACATGATCTCCTTGTTCAGGTACACAATAGACATTTAATAAATATGTTTATATTGATTGATAAAGAATTCTAAACAATATCATTTTATTGTTTAAAGATAACTCATCAAAGCAGATGAGATTTCTTTCACTGATATTTTATTTTGACTGTTCTACCAACCTATAGAAAATACACTTTTAAAATTTTAAACCTTGCTTTAAATCACTCTTTCTCTCTCTCTCTCTCCTCTCCCTTTCTGTCATCTATCTATCTATCTATATTCCTTTCTATTCCTATCTAGAGGCTCGTTTAAAGCATATAAATACTTTCTTATTTGGAAATCATTTATCCCCTAAAATGCTAGTGTCTTCCTTCCCAAACTGAATTTACCTTTTTTTAAATTTATAATTTCTTTATATTTGTGATATCTGATGTGTAGATACATGTATTATCTTTCCAAATAGAATGTAAACTCCTTGCAAGAAAGAAATGATTCAGTTGTAGTTTCTCTATACTTAGCATGTCTCTCTTAAATAAATACATGCTTAATAAATACTTGTTAACTGAGTGCTTGTGCACCCACTCTTTGCTGAGAACTATGTTTATTGGTGATGAGAAATATGAAAGAGAAAATAGTTCTTAACCTCAAGAAGTACATAATCTGTGGCCAAATATATATCCTACAAAATTAAAATATTTGTAATCACTTTAAAAACAATTTTTAAAAGTGCAAAATACAAATCAGTACATATATTCTTTAAAGAATATAAAACAAGGAAATGAACCCTTGGGTTGGTATCAGTGAACCAATTTAGGTTCTAAAAACAAAAAAAGTAACACGATAAATTATGTTTGAATAATATAATGCAAATGAAATAAAATTATAACAGATACAATTAGTTACTAGAGACTCTAAAGAGAAATACAAAATCTCAGAATTTGAAACTTGGAGGTGATATCAGTGGCTGTCTATTCCAAAACATAACCCAAAGGGCTGCCTGCCTGGCACATTCTCATCCAGTCTTTACCCAAAACATCTCGTGAGAGTGAGTTAGTGAGCCATCTTAGCCAAGATTTTGGTAGCTCATTTGTTAATGGTCAGGAACAGAAAAGTTTGAGAAGTGAAAAAAATTAAAACTGAGATTTAAGTCCAGAACTCCACTTCTAGTATAACAGATTATTGACATCATTAAAGTGCAAATTCAGAGTCAGGAGGATCTGAGCTCCTATTCTACAGAATTCTTCTAGCTACCTCCATGATTCCTATCAAGTCACATAATTGTGCTGGACCTGTTTCTTAATTTGTAAACTGTGGGAACCTATTCAGAGGGCTGTTGTGAGGTTCAATTAAAAGTCCTTTGTAAACCTTAAAGTGCTATATAAATTCTAACTAGTATTTTTATCATCATTATCATTTCTGTCCTACGCCACCCTTCTTGGCAAAGACACAAGAGTTGTTTGTTATTTCCTTCTCAAGCTCATTTTGCAGTTGAGAAAACTAAGGCAAATAGGGCTAAGTGACTTACCCAGAGTCATACAGCTAGTAAATGTCTCAAAGGAGTCATCCTGATTCAAAACCCAGTGCTCTATTCACTGCACTGTCTAGATTCCCCTATATTTGTCTAGACTCTCATATATCTAAGTGTTTGAATGTGTTCAGTTTCTTCCAGTTTAATATCTATTATATTACTTCTTCCTTTTAGACTCTCTATACCCCATATCTATAGAGTAGACATAAAAGATATACTTGCTATTGCTTAACTTCTATTTTTCACATTGATTAAATGACAGACTACTTTGTCTATCCCTTAGATCTGTTGAATAAAAATTATGTCATAAGTATAAATGCATTTTGAAAGTACTTGAAACTGATATTGTTATTATTAATTCCTAAAAGTAGATAAGAAAATTTGCAAAATGATTAGTTCTATAAGAAATAGGAAAAATGGAAGTGTTGCTTAATTTGTTCAATAAATGTATACCTGTGTGATGGAAAGACTAAATATTTTGACAAATCTTTTACTTTTAGTCCAAGAAAATGTACTCTTATGTAAATGAATAGCTCAAAACCTTTGATATTGAATAACTTAGGAAAATCTGGCACTAAAATTGATGATTGTAAGGTTCCCATGATATCAGCTTTGGCAATTTTATTGAAAATGATTTTAAAGGTTGAGTACAAACCAGGCAAAGAGCTTTCTCTGAACAAGGGAGAGAATAAGGCTTGAAAAAAAATCAGTTATAGTTTAAAGATTATATTAACTATCCAATCATTCAGTAACAAGAAATGGAGGGACAGTCTTCAAGCAGAGATTAACTGATAAGAGAAGAAGGTGGAAACCATGTCCTCCATCAATCAGGCAAATTAAGTGAGATCTCCAGGTTCTTGATGGATGAGTTTTCAACAGATTTAAACTCTGATGTTGATGCTACTAAATCCATTTAAAAAATAGACTTTTATGTTTTTATATCACCTATACTTCCCTGGTATATTTCCTTTCTCTGTAAGAAAGCCAACTTTTGAAGCAAGTGATAATTATGAGGTCAAGATATATGAAGATTACAGATTTAAATTAGATAGAATGATCATAAATTCTTTGAGCAGATAAAGATACAATATGGTAGAGGAGAACAGAGTGCAGGATTTGGAATCAGAGGGCTAGGTTTGAGTTAGAGATTTGAATCTTTCCTCAGCCCTTTCTTATCTGTATGACCTTGGACAAGTCATTATTCTCTGGCCTTAATTTATATTCCCCTAATATGTAAAATAAAGGGTCTAGCCTAGATGACCTCTAAGATACTTCTGCAGTTCTAATCTATAATCATTAATAAATTTTAAAATTTTCTATTCATGTTTTATCCCCATCATGTATTAGATGGTTAATTGTCTGGGCATGATAGTCATATAAATGTATGAAAGATAATCAGAGAAGCTAGCATTGGTGGTTTTTATCAGTCACTTGATAGCATTGAATTATGATTTAAGCATCATAGAAGGGTAAACAATGAAGTTGGGAAGGTGCTTTCCCTCTTGGAGACAGCCTGGTCCAATCACTCTAGAGTTACTAAACAAATTGATTATTAGATGACTTTGGAGTTCTAGGGGAGTTGGTTGTACTGGCAAAAGAACTTTCTATATCAAGAGTTTTCTAAATGAGAAATGATTATTTTTTTTATATTTAATTATTAGTTATTAAATCATGAAATAATTAATGCAAGTTTCTCCTCTTTTCCACTTCCTCTTTACTTCTCTTCTCTTTTTTACTTCCTTATGCAGCAATCAACCAGTCTGGGAAATCTTAGGCAGAGATTTATCTAGGCAAAATAGCTGATCACACAGTAAGAGAAATTCTAAGTTTGAGTAATGGGTACATTACTACTCATTGTTTGCTCACACAAGAAAATGTGGAGTCTTCTTTTTGTATGAAAGGTGATGTGAAAACTGATATGTCTCTTTGAGGAAGGATTGGATGATCCAAGTCACAAACCTCAAAACCCTCATTATAATACAGCCCAGACTTTCATTATAATATTCATTTTCTCATGAATTAATTATTAACCAATCAGAGGTGACTGACACTCTCAGGAACAACTACTCTTACAAGAACATATAAACTGAGGGGGGCGTCTTTGATCTAAGAAGAGAAATACAGCTAAATGATCATTCTTTTATTTAAATGCTATCATCATTAATAAAATGATTAAATTATCCAGAAATTGTCTCTCGGTATTTTTTTAAACATCACAAATGAATGATATCTCACATCTGTACCATAACACCCGACCCACTGTACAAATTGCTTAAGTTAGACTCTAATTAAGTTATTTCTCATTTGAGATCTGAGTATGCAGAAATTTAGTGATTTTCCCACAGGTTTGAAGTTAGGGGAAACAGTTTCTAAAATTAAAACTATTTTCTTCCTGTCAAGGTTTCCTGGACTAGAAAGCATATTTTTTTAAACAACTTATGTAAAGGAGAAAACTCTATGTAGAAAATATTTCTTGGTTAGGAATACCCTGGATATTCATATAAAGCTAGCCTTAGGATTAATGTCATAGTAAAAACTCATCTGAATGTCTTTTAAGTTGAATTTTGCACTAATTCCCTCTTGGATGGGATCCAAAATGAATGATGTCTAATAACAAATTCTGTTTTATGGTAAGCACTAATATAAGCAAAGATCCTTTTGGTGTGAGAAAAATAATTTCAAATAAACAAATGCTTATTAGGTATTTGTCATATAGAAAGCACTATACTAATTGCTGGGGACATAATTACAAAGGGGAAAAACAAAAACAAAAATAGTTCTTTCCCTGAAGCAGCTTACTTTCTAAGAAAGCATTATAACTCAATAGGTGAGAACAATCACTCAACCAACAAGCTTCCTATAAAGTGATTCCTATGTTGGGCAACCCTGAGGATACAAATGTGAATGCACAGAACTGACCGGTTTCCTTAAATAACACAGTCTCTTCAAGATTAAGGATGCTGAAGATATGGTTTTCAGATTCTGGACATATTAAGGAAGTACCTTTTGGAAACTGTAGAGCATGTATAGCTATTATACAAATAGTTCAAATTACCTAATCATTTGGTTTGGCAACAATCAAAAAGACCTATACGGGGTTTCATTGTCTCCTCTGCTAATGGAATCCAGTAAGAAGCCACATTAAAATGGGAAAACAACTTGGTCCCATCTACCCTCTTAGGTTATCTGGCCCCTGAGAATGGAATATTGTCTTTGATCTCTGCATCTTTTCCCCCTGTTCTAAGTAAATTGAAGTTCAGAACCCATTGAATTCAAAAGGCTGTTATAAAGGTACTTTGGCTTCCAGACATTCCAGAGCTTGGATTCTATTGCAGTCAGTCCATATAGTGTCCCTAAGAAGCAAAGAAAACTAGATGAGCTGAGATGAGAAATTATAGAATAAATATAGAATAGAAAGTTGAGATGAGAATTTATCCACCAGTTGTGCCATATCTGTGCCACATAAGTTACAAAATTGATCGGACTAATGATATGTAGGAACTGAACTAAACTTTAAGCTACCTATTTCCTTGAGACTTGAGATGGTATAGGAGAGAATATAACCTAGTCACATTAAGAAAGGCTTGTATATTTATAATTGCTATCTGTTAGGCAAACATTCCTTTATAAAAGCTAATAAATGTCATTCAATTGTTCCAGTTTTCATGTAACTTACATTTTAATAAAGAAGACAAGGTATAAATAATTAGATACATATTGAATACATCAAAGTTAAAATTAGGGTAGCTAGTGGTGCAGTGGATAGAGAGCATAGAGCCTGAAATTGGGAAGACTAATGTTCCTGAGTTCAAATCTGACCTTAGACACTTACTAGGTTTCCCTGGGTAAGTCATTTAACCTTATTTGCCTCAGTTTCCTCAACTGTAAAATGATCTGAAGAAGGAAATGTCAAACTACTACAGTATCTTTGCCAAGAAAATCCCAAATGGGATCATAAAGAGTCAGATATGACTGAAAATGATTGGACAACAACAAAAATCTGAGAAGGAACTGCAAGCTCATGGTCTTTCATTGCCTCATTCCTTGAAGTCTTCTTTGCTTCTTGACTCCCAGCACCACCCTACTCACTTACTTAATTCTGTATTGTTCCTTCCAATTGATAAATGGTCAAAGGATATGAACAGACAGTTTTCAAATGTATAAAGTTTTATTTAGTCATATGAAAAAAAATGCTCCAAATCACTATTGATTAGAGAAATGCAAATTAAAACAACAATGAGATATCATCTCACACCTATTAGATTAACCAAGATGAGAAAAAGGGAAGATGATCAATGTTGGAAAGGTTGTGGGAGGACTGGGACATTGATGCATTGCTGGGAGAACTGTGAACAGATACAACTTTTCTGAAGAGCAACATGGAACTATACCCCAAAAACAATAGAACTGGTCATACCCTTTGGCCCAGCAATTCTAATTCTAGGACAATATAAAGAAGAAATTGTAAAAAAAAATGGGAAAAGTCCCACATGTTCCAAAATATTCATAGAAGCTCTTTTTATAATGGCAAAGAATTGGAGATTGAAGGGATGCCCATCAACTGGGTGGTGACTAAAAAAAGTTATAAAAAAACAAGTTATGGTACATGAATACTATAGAATATTATTGTTCTACAAGAAACCATAAATGGTAGGACTCTAGAGAAGCATGGAATGACTTGTGGGATCTGATGCTGGGCCAAGGGAGTAGAGTCAAGAAAATAATGTACACATCAACAACACTGAACAACCTTGATGGAAGCAACTCCTCTCAATAGTCCAGAGAGCTTGGACAACTGTATTAGACTGGTAATGCTCTATATTATCCCCAGCCAGAAGTAAAACAAAATAAAACAAAACACAAAGGAAAAAAAAACCACCCCTACCAAATCTGATAAACACTTTATAAAAATTATCTTGTATGTATAGCTTTCCCTTAATCCTAGTTCCTCATGCCAAAAATTACTAATTTGTAAATCTGTTTAACAAAATATAAATGTAAGATGCTAACCTTACTCTTCCCTACTGAGGGCAGGGGGTTAAAAATTGATGAAAATTAAAAAAATTCTAGATTGTTCCTCCTAATGAACTTATTTTTGAGAGACCCTTCTCACACTCCCTTCCCTGCTGTATTTCTTTGTTGAGTGAGACAGCCTTCTGTCAAGGTGATGGAACCTGTGATTGTATTCCCAACATTCAGCTCCTGCTCCACCTCAATTGGTGCATCCTCTGGACTTTTGTACTCCCTCCTTCTTACCCATAGTATTACATGTTTTTTCACAGTTGAAGAAATTCCTAGTTTCAGATGTTATAATAGATTGTTTTCATGCCATTAATTACATGAAGGAAATAAAGAATGCAGAGTGGAGGGGGGACTCTGACACAGACTAATTATGTTACCTTGAATAAGTCACTTCCCAAGCAACACTTAATACTATAAGTTACAGAAGAATTAATGGATCTGTATCCAGTAAAAGGAGTGACTACACTAGGGGAATTCAATATACCAATGAAATCACACATCCATATCCAGAAAGGTTAGTGAAGTGTGAATGAGAATTCTATAAAGGATAACATGTGGGTTCATTATGGGTGAAATAGAATTGTATTTGCATATGGCAAATTTGCTTTCATCAAAGAAACCAGAATAAAGTGAAAAGTTAACTTGGATCAATACTTTGGCAATAAGGACAAGAATCAAATAGTTGTAAGAAATGATGAAAATTTCAATAGAGAAAACAGCCAAATAAAATAAAACCACCTACACAGAGGGAGTTTTGGAAGTAATCGTCTCACAGAAATAATGAAGATTAACCAACTGCTATACAACCATTTCTAAATAAAGCAAAACAGACTTTTAGAAATGGGCAATGATCATGCATTATTTTTTCTTCATTTATACCAGTTTTCTTGGATGAAATTTCTTCTTAAGTTGAATTTGATAAAGATAAAATCCATAAAATGCATGCAGAATATATTCATAACAATATTGAACCTTGCGGAAAAAAAGTAGATGAAGTAGATAATGTGATATTCTTTTTATTGGGCCAATAAATAAAAGGCAATTCTCAAGCCCCAAAGTCTCAAGTATATTTTCACTTTAAATGAACACATTCATGAAGCATTTTATAGCAACATTTTCACAGAGAGTATATTACTCTGTAAGAAAATATAGGTGAATTCAATAGTTTAGTTACATGAGACAGCAGAAACCCACCATGACAGTACTGCTAGGGGGGGAAAAGATAATATACTTAGAGACAGGTTTCAGGAAGAGACATATCCCCAAATATTTAAGTTTTCTCAGGTATCACCTGAATAGTGAATGAACAGAAATGTAAGCTAATTGTAAATAATGACAATTTTGCTTCTGTGTTTGTAGACCCAACATCTAGTGGTATCTGACATGTAAGAGATACTTGCCAAATATTATTGATGGAAGTATTGACTTTAACCAATCTTGTGAGCTCCATGACTACAGGACTCATACTGGCTTTATTTTCCTATATCCAGCAGAGTCAAACATAACTAGGACTCAATAAACATAGGATATCCTAAAAATCTTAGTGTTGTTTTAAAGGAATACTAGCTTTAAAGTTTAAAACCACACTAAACCTCTAGGATATCTTGTATATGACTGGTGGAACAAGTGACTTCATAATGAATTGTGACATAGAAGAAAAAATATTTGATCTCTGAGTACCTGTTCCTTTTACTCTACCAGTGAATTTTAGGTTCCCCAGTTGTCAAAATAAGCAGATGATTTCTAAGGTAATTTTTAAATACCATGATATAATGGCATAGAGTTTTTCATGTATTTCATTGTTGAAGGTTTTGAGAATTCTCTCCACACACACAAAGATCCCAACACCTTAGAAGGCAGGATTGATGAGTTGACAATTATTCCTCTGTTTTTGAAGAGGGTGACTAGAACTGAAACTCACGATCAAGCTTCCACTGCTAAGCTTCTCTGATTTTAGTTTACATGGCTTTTTCCCTTTATGGAGTCCATTCTTGAAACTGTAATAACTTGGTAGAGCAGAAGACTCACCTTCCTGAGTAAAAATCTGGCCTCAGACACTTACTATCTGTGTGACCCTGGACATTTAACCCAGTTTGCCTCAGTTTCCTCAACTCTAAATGTGCTGGAGAAGGAAATGGCAAACCACTCCAATATCTTTGCCAAGGAAATCACAAATGTGGTCACAAAGAATTGGACATGACTGAAAAACAGAACAACAACCCAGGTGCCAGCTCTTGTGTTCCACTGGTATACTCTTCAAGAAAACTGCGTCACAACCATACCAAGATGATGCATCAGAATATGACTATAGCAGGTCTTCGCTAGGCTCTGTTGATCATATTTCAATATAGATAGTTATATTTTATCTTCTTACACATTTCTCCCTTCTCTGCACTTTCTATCCCTAAAGCATTTTATTGAATTCCTGTTTTGACAGCAATGATAAATTTTCCTTCTGAGAATAAAACTTAGTATTTTACAGACAGGTAAGAAAAGAATGAATTGTTCCCTCTTGGAATTGGCTAAACTTTCCCAGAGCACTATAATACATTTTATATATGAACTTTGAGTGCACTTAACAGAGCCTGAGTGACTTTAGAGAATTCACACACTTTAAGGAGGAGAAGTATAGTAAATGATGATTAATTCCTCTCCACTCACAAGGTCAGGAAAAAAGAGAAACATTTAAATATGATAAGTCAACAGGTGTACTGTGGGATGGAGACTCAGAGGCAACCCCCCCAAGGAGAACCTTTATAGCCTTGAGCAAATCACTTAACTTCTGAGCCCTCAGTTCTTCACCTGAAAAATAAGGGGAGTCAGACTCAACTTCTTAAGGTCCCTTTACTTCTAAATCTATTATCCTATGCTTTTGTCAACCGGGAAAAGAAACATAAATTAGCAAGGCACATTTGAACATGTTTTCTGATTCTAATTCCATGCAACCTCCGAAGGATTATTGTTATTTGTTCTTCCAGTCATTTACTAAACACATCCTTCTATAAAGAAGTGTTCTTCAAGGACCAAATATATGGAAAAATAACTAAGATATGGTTTTCATTCTCAAGGAGATTTTATTACATCTTCCTAAAGACCCAATGTGTCTATTGCCATTGTAAAGATTGTTTTCCAAGATCTTTTTATTTGCATCAATTCATACCAGTCTTCTCATGCATTTTTGTATTCTTCATATTTATCTTTTGTTACAAAATAATAATATTTCATTACATTTCTATACTCCAATTTGTTGAACATTGTTTAGTATTATATTCTTTTTTCTTGCTATTAACATATGGGCTACTATAAATTTATTGATCTATAAGGTACTGGTTTTCAAGATATAACTCCCCATTTCTACCACCCTATATGTACCTTAAAAGCAACTAACAACCTTGGGTATTAGAGATAACTTTGAGGGGCAATGTTTCTAAGACTAGTTTGATCTCTATTAACAATTAGCTATCCAGGGCAATTAACTTTTGGAAAAGGCACTTACTAAATACTATAGTAAGAATAATTGAGAAAAAACACCCCCCACCCAAAAAAATGTTTGGAGCACATTCGCCTCCATGGATTTACATGGCAAGAGTATAGTCAGAGATCTTGCTCTGGTAAGTAAAGGATTCTTTGGGAGAGAAAACAGAAACATCTAAAAATGAAAAGTGAACTGTTACATGAGGAAAACATAGGGGTCAGGGAATAAAAGTAATAGTGTTTTTTCAGGTTAGAGAGGGTGAAGATGTTCTCTAGCCTCACCCTGGGGTTCAAGGCTCCTACAATGAGTTTGCATGTGGCACTATTATTTATAGATTTTCTGACAAAGTTTAGGTTTATCTTCTTGTATGAAGCTGAAAGCTCAAACTTGGACTTGAAAGGCAGAGTCACAAAGGAGCAAAGAACACATATGGCAAAATAATAACTCATAACTCCTCATTATGGAAGGCTTTTGTTCTCTTTCTAGAATTCTCATGAAGTCCAATTTATATAAGTCTCTTTCTGTTCAACCCTGAGGATAGGTGTCTTTCTAGATTCAAAATTAGCATACTGTTCTGAGAATGCACAATTAGAAGTCTCCAAAGTCCTTGTTGTAACTATATTTCATCTTTCTGCAGTTTTTTTGGTTATTATTTTGCTCCCCCCCCACTCTGTCCACTTCTGCATTTTTGTATTCTTTTGGGTACTATTGATACTGCTCTTGTCTTTAGTGTGATCTCCAATGGGACTTCTGGATGTCCTGAATTCTCAAGATCACTTGCATGCTTTCCTCATAGATTACTTATTCAGTTAAGATTAGGAAAAGGCAAATACCAGGGACATAAATGACCTGTGCTTAGAACTGCCATGACCAGGTGGGAGACAGAACTATTGCCCCTCCCACACCTGCCTCTCACAGTTAGGCCAACTGACTATGTCTCTTCATGACTACAATAAAAACAAGAACAATAACAAAAAAGAATGCAATTCGGATGTGATGACCTCTTTATAGAAATCCACTAAGTTCTAGCTAAGCAAATAGTAAATCATCAATTTTAACTTTAAAGAGCAATTTTTACCAACTAATTCATTTTGGTTATTATAAATATCCATATTCACTACAAAGTATGAAGAAGTTATTTGCATGTAGAGATGGATAAATAGAAGTATATATATATATATGTGTGTGTGTATAAGCATGAATACATATATGTATAGATATCTAAACATATATATATATATACTTATATATATATAAAAGTAGTCATCTCGGAGGGGTAGGAAAAAAGTTTATATAACTTCTTTATATATTTAAAAGGAATGGCAAGTTGTTTACAATAGATTTAGTTTCATGTGTATTCATCTTGTTATGGTTATGTTATGAAAATGCTTATTTTGTGTCATAAATTAAAAATAGGATAAAATTTTAAAGAAGAAAAAATAAATTGAAAGACTTCTTATCATCACAGCATACCAGTAAGTCATTCATATGTGGACAGAAATTGACAGCCCTAAGTTTATGTGTGGACGCTTGGACTGTGTGAGGAATACTTCTACATGATCCAAGAACTAGCCCCGTTTTAGTTAGTTCTTCTTATTATCAATGTATATAAATGCCTTTGACACTGCAGATCACCTTCTCCTCCTCCATTCTCTCAAGGTTTTCAGGAAACCACTCTTTCCTGATCCTTCTCTTACTTATCTGACCTCCCCTTGGTCTTTTTTGCTGACAGCTCATCTAGCTCATACCTTCTAACTATAGATTTCTCTTAGAATTCTGTCCCTGTCATTCTTCTCTTCTCAATTTATATATTTCACTTGATAATCTCATAAATTCCCATGGTTTAATTATTCTCAGATATAATTATCCTGCTTCAACCTTTCTGCTGATCAACAATCTTTCAGACATGTTCACCTGGACATCCAGTAGATACCTCAATCTACAACATTATTCTCTTTCCTTCTAAAACCTCCCTTCTTGGCTCCTGCCTTCCTTAATACTGTAAAGAGCCACTATCCTCTCCAGACCCTCAGGATTAAACCCTGGGAGTCATCCTTAACTCCTCACTCTCATCTGCTCTCCACTCTGCTGCCAAAGACTTTCAGTTTTACATCTGGAACATCTCCAATATGCCCCCTTCTTTCCTCTGACACTGCTGTATTGCAATCCCTCATTGCCCCATGCTTGAACTATAGCAGTAACCTGCTGGGGCAGGTGGGGTGGTGTCTGCCTACCTCAAGTGTCTTCTCACTCCAACCTATCCTCCACTAAACCACCATGATGATTTTCCTCAAATATAGGTCTTAATTATGTCACTGACCTACTCAAGTAATGCCAATGACTTCCTATTAACTCCAGAAAAAAATACAAAATATTTTTCTTGTTATTAAAAGCCATGCATGACCTACCCCTCTTTTGCTTTTCCAGTCTTGTTACTCCTTACTCCATGACTTGTACTTTTCTTCTCAATGGCACTGATTTTGTTCAAACAAGACTCTATCTTTAGGCTTTTGGCATTTTCTCTGAATTGCTCCTTAGCCTAGAATGTTCCCCTTCTACTGATTCCCTTGGCTTCCTTTAAGTCCCAAATACAATTTCATATTTAATAGACCACCTTTCCCAATTCTTTTAAATCCTAGTCTGACCTTTCCTCGATTAATTATTTTCCATTTATCTGTATATAGCTTATTTTGTGTATGCTTGCTCATTGTCTCCCCCTTTAGAATATGAACTTCTTGAGGACAGATGCTCTCTTCTGCTTCCCCAATGCTTAGCACAGTGTCTGACGCATAGTAGGAGCTTTTAAAATGTTGATTGATTGAAATTGAACAGTGTGCTGTCATTCCCTAGTTTCTTGAACCTTTTATTCTGTCTTCCAGTTTATAATTTAAAAATAATTTTCACATAAATTATTATCTGAGTGTCTCAACTCTATGTTTGGCAAGTCATGTACTTTTTCTCATTTCACAAATAAGCAAACAGAATCAGAGAAAATTTTAACTATTTTAGGCAAGTCAGGCATCTAAGTGACAATACCAAGTATCAAATATGGTCTCCAGTGTGCTTGTGATCTTAAAGATCATAAACCTTTTACCAATATGGAATTCTGAATAGTTACATATATGAATAGTTATATTCCTTCTCATCCTCTGTGTGCCTTGTCCATATAATTTATAAATGTTTTGTTGTGATTATAGAACATGTGATTCCTCTAGTCATGAATTCAGTTGAACAATGGGGCCATTCATCTATAATTTCTCATTCTGTCTACATGACCACATTTCAGTAATAGCTGATTATACTGAATAGTTTTTTATATTCTTATATATCTAAATATTAATAACATGCCTTATTTTCTTTACC